>NC_055964.1:8232935-8367935 GCF_018492685.1 Alosa sapidissima
CTCAGTGCACCACTTGATTAGCCATGCACATGGTCAGTAGGCCCTCAGTGTCAGTCTGTTAACCATGCACATGGTCAGTAGGCCCTCAGTGTCAGTCTGTTAGCCATGCCCATGGTCAGTAGGCCCTCAGTGTCAGTCTGTTAGCCAAGCGCATGGTCAGTGCCAGTGGATGAAGAGCCCGAGGGGAAATAGAGGTCTTCATGTAATGAGACAGTTGTCAGTTTTCATCTCTCACTGGAGGGTCTGATGGTGTGTTTATCTTACCTGGCAGTGCAGGTGAAACGCCTTCAGTCAGCGATCGGTATTCTCGCCCCCAGGAGCGCTCAGGTATTGATTAGTCATGCTTGGGCTTGCTGGAGCATGCTGAGGTGTTAATGGCAAAGCAAGGGGAGGGGGGGGGGGGGGTGGTGGTGGTGAAGGCCAGGTTCCTGGAAGTGTGGAGTCATTGGGTGCAGCAGGGTCCCTAGTGGTTTGCAGTTGAGTGAGAATGAAGAGAGAGAGAGATATATACAGAGAGAAAGAAGGGGGAGGTGAAGGAAAGGAGGGAGAAAGAGAGAGAGAGAAAAGAGGGAGAGAAGAGGAGAGGTAACATGCTCTGACAACTGCGGCCTGGTGTTTGGGCAATGCCCTCAGATATTTCAGCTCCTGTCCATCACTGGGCAAAATAAATATATATCTAAAAAGTCAAAACACCCTGCTCAACCCCTTCCACACACACAAACACACACACACACACACACACACACAGCTGCACACAGATTAACACCCACGCATTACTTTGCTCTGGGCTTGGCTGACGCAGGAGATGTGTCCTCGCTGCACTGGGTGAGAAGCTAGTGCTGACAGGGCGTGTGAGCTGACTTGTGGAGAGGGAGCGCACTGCAGGCAGCACCACTCACTCGCTACTGATGTCTGCTTGGGCTAGGACAGTGGGAACTTGACATTACTGTGTCTAACAGTGTCCCAGTCTGCTGCAGGGAGCTATTTCATGCTAAACTGGGTCAGGACAAGATTCTCAAACAACCTCTGGCAAAAGAGGTTAATGAAGTGGAACATCTAAAGTGTTTTGATATAGAAAGTGCTTGTGTCTGGATTAGCTTAGCACATCACATTTGAAGAAAAGTTGGTGTTTCTTACTGGGCGTCAGTAGCCAACTTTATTATTCAGTGATGGTGGTGATGATGATGATGAAGATGATGATGATGATGAGCATGTGGAAAGTCATATGTAGAAGTCTTCTAAGGTTCTCTGTCTTCAACAGCTTTTCCATAACCTGAAGAAACTGATGAGGCCATATGCCATTGAGTTTAAGTCACCACTGGAGCTGTCGGCACAGGGTAAGAAAGAAACACACACACACCTACATGCAGACCCACAAAGACACACACACACACACACACACACACACACACACACACACACAAACAAACAAACACAAACAAACAAACACACACACTCTTTAATACACCGTTAAATGTAAACTTACACTCTCTATTGTAAACTTAACATTTGTAGATCCAACAGGCACACATGCACACACTCTGCACATGTGCAAGTTGCAGTTGAGTGAGAATGGAGAGATTGAACATTGGACATTGAACCTGTCCTCCCGGTGGCTTTATTGATTTAGCAGTCATTATTCCACAATTAAAATCTCATTATAGTTCCTAGCTATTTTGTCCTCTCAGGAGATTGATTGAACCCCCCCCCCCACACACACACACACACACACACACACACATACACCTCCCTCTTATTAGTATCAGCATCCCTCAGTTACATTCACTGTCAATAACCATTGACTGTGTGTCAAGCCCACCCTTACACTTTGCAGCCACACTTCATTGAAATTTCTTAGCCAGTGTGTATTTTATAATGTTATTTAATATATCAATCAGTACAGTATATTTGTTTGATTATATGTTGATATAATTTTTTTATTTATCATATATTTTTTTTATTTGCTTTTAGAATAAAGTGTTTAAATAAATTTATATTGTGGGGTAACATTTATTTTTGGGCACGTGTGGGACCTTCCAAGCTAAGCCTTCAAAGTAGAGTCATTGATAGTGTATCCAATCTAGTATGTACTGTATTAACATGCACTTAAATGAGAAGTAGACCTACTTGGTATTCTTTCTTTTTGAAGTGCAGAAAAGTAAAGTGAAAGCATCCTCCCTCCCTACAGGTAAGGAGATGATCGAGACGTACTTTGACTTCCGCCTCTTCCGTCTGTGGAAGTCCCGTCAGCATTCCAAGCTCCTCGACTACGATGACCTTTTGTGATGCGCCTGGCTTTGAGGCGGAGAGAGCTTTCATTGACGAGGCAGCTCGTCGTGTCATTTTTTTGAAGAGCCCTTTTGGTGGTGGTGATGACATTTCCTACCATGGCCAGGGCCGGCCAGAAGTCTTGATGGTGACCGGGACAGCCAGCTGGACGAGCGCTCTGCAGTTAGCCTGTTGACCTCTGACCTCTTAAGATGGGACAGAGGACAAGACAGGGGCAGAGACAGCCAGACGGAGAAATGGATGGGTATTAGAAAAGAGGGATTCTTAAAAGGTGCTGTTTCCTCCCCCCTTTTAATTCCATTTTTACTCTCAACTACAAGCCTATGAAGTAGCTGATGTGAGGAGGGAGGATACGAGAGGAGACTACAAAGGGAGAAAGATAAGCCTCAGCATCTATCACCTGTCAGAGCTGTGTGGGGCTGTAGACACGATGGAGAAAGATTATGAAGAAAAGTCGAGGAAAGGCACCATACTTGGCAGCATACTGCTAGAAGGAAAGAAATGTAGGAACTAAAAGGGGGTGCTTGACCTCTTCTCGTATTGACTTAGAGGGAGAAAGGACACAGTAACGTCTGTACTGAAAGTCTGTGTACCATTTAGGTGAGGACTTGCAGTGGCCGAGAAGGCATCTGTTCTCAGAGTCTCTTCCATAAGATTAAGATATATTTATCTACATGCTTTTCACCAGGAAGAAAAGCCAAAGCCAATATTTCATGTTTCTACACATATATATCCCATAGAGACATTTTAGGCTATATAGATATCGATACATATATACATATATATATAAATACATATATATATATATATATATATATATATATATATATATATATATATATATATATTTAAACGTATATATGAAACGGTTAAGTCATATACTCAGAATATAAAGAATATTCATGTTATATTGCACATCTTTACTGACTGTACTCGTGTGGTGTTTTGTGTGTGTGGAGACTGTTAGGGGAGATCTATCTCAGGTTCTTAAGCTTTCGCTGACCTCCTTAGCGCCTCCATGGCCGGCCACACGTCAGCATCTTGGCCAGACGGGGGCCAAGCGTCGCATCAAGTGTGCTGCACTGAGTTTTCAGAAAGCTCAGCAGGACGTCAGCACTTCTGTATATCAGGACATTTGAGCTTCTTCAGGCTGTGGAAGGTAGATGTTGGGGTGGCAGGAGTCATGGAAATTATCATTGACACACACGTGCTTTGGCATGTGTGTGTGTGTCTGTGAGAGACTGATAGAGAGTAAGAACAAGTGTGTTTTTAGATTTCTAAAGTTAGTTTTTGTGTGAAACGTCAGCATGTGTTGTGTCTCCGCCATGTTCTTAGCTTTGAGAGAGACAGCAAGAGCCACTTTTATTCCCGGCTGTTGTGCTCTCCCTATTAAATAGTGGTCAGCCTCAGTGCTGAACGGTTTTCTTAGAACTTTCTTAGCGACGGCTGCTTTCAGCTACTCAAACCCAATTCAGACTGTGAAGTGATGAACAGTGACCTCCTGTTAAGTTGTATTGTGATGTACTAACATAGAAGTTCCTATATTTTTCCTTAATATCATATGTACTTGATCTACATAGTATTTGTTATACATAATACATTTTTACATTTAAGGCCACAGATGGACATAAAGTTGTTATATGGAAAACTTGGGGACATAATAATTGAAACCAATAGATTTTACTGACAAGTTAATGAGAGGTACAGTAGGTGATCGTTGTTGTTTCAAAAATGTGTGGTCTTTAGTTAGATCATCAGAAACTTTAGAATAACAGACAGTAATATAAAAGAACGTGTGGATGTTTAGAAACATATCGCTGTACTAGTCTGTGAATGTGCAGTATTTTGCTCACCAACCGTGACATGCTTGTTTGCTGTGACTACAGCAGCCAGGCTCCATGTTGGTTTAGTCAGCAGCAGAGCAATATGGACAGCTCCCATACACGCTTTCCTGCACATGCCGCGTGAGATCACCGTGCGCTTGGGATGACTTACTGTTTGTATGTTTGTTTGTCGAGGAGGGTGGTCCATTTGATTTTTACAGTGTTTGTTTGTTTGTTTGTTAGGGCTCATAACATTGCAGTCACAGAGGTGAGTGGGTCAATGAATGTGAGGAAACTCAATGTTCATTCTCGACTATCTGTGACCATTTTGTACACCAGACTGACAATGTGTCTTACTCTACATAAACAGCTGTAACATTGTAAAACATTTTAAAAACATTGTGTTATATATCATGATGCTCTTCAAATGATAGAATATAGCTGGATAATTCTAAAGATGTAAACATTGCATGTTGCTTCACGCACATTATATTACCTCAGCGTGAAGTCCATTGGCATACTTTAAAAAAACAGAAGATATTGTAATGTATTCAGTCATTTATTAATGTTTGGCTGTAAAGCTCATGTAATCTGGAGTGATGTGTGTGTGGTTGTGAATCACTGGTGGTGGGGACTGAGTTTGGGAATGCCAAGATGGCGAGCCAAACACTGCTGGGTGAAGTGATGATGATGACACTCGGGAAGGGTGTGGGATGGAGGGGTTGGGGGGGGGGGGGGGGGTGTGGAGGGGGGATTGGGTGGGGGTCCTGCGGGATCAGGCCCAGTGTGAGCTAGAGGAATTAACGAGCCATCTGTACACAGCGTTGCCGCATAGTGTGTGTGTGTGTGTGTGTTTCTATCACTCATTTTCTTCTGCAATAATGCCCATGACCTAGCCGCCTCGAACTGGTTGGGTTTGGTTTGCAGCGTGCTGTGTGTGTGTCAGCGTGGTGTCGCCACGGGGATGCGCCACTGTACAAATGCCATGCTGCCACTAGTGTGAAAGGGTCACAGGAAAACCCCGGGGAAATCATTTATATACACATTATAAAACGGTTTACAGGTTCATTGTCATTGTCGGCACTTGACCATGTTATCATTGCTGTCTTGCATGCTATTTCAGCAGCTCTATGAGCATCTATTGAAGGGAATATGAGTCCTCCAACCCTTTTCAACTCACCTTCGACTCAACAGTCTATGTTAAAGGCACCTTGAAAAGCCCTCCTTTTCCCTGTAGCAATAGACCTTGTGACTCGATCTATACTGTAACTGGGCCACTTTTGCCTTTTTGTAAATGAGAACTTTGGATGCTTGTATTATTCATCACTCAACAACACAACAGGCTTTGCAATCAGGAAACTAGTGGGAATGTTGCACAGAAAAACAAAAGCTTTTTTTTCTTCTTCTCTGAGCCCATGCAAATGAGGATGCTTTTTGGTAAGCACTAAGCAGAGCATGTAACACTGCTTGGTGTGTTAATAGAATCATGATGATTTGATGAATATGCTCCCCGGTGTGTACAATCCCACCAACCATTTAATAATCAGCAGTGATGACAGACACAATGTGAGTTTAACTGTGTTGTTTTACTAACTCCAGATAATACAAGCTCATAGTGGTGCAGCTAAGAGTATCTTATTTCTGCCCTTCTTAATTTATGCATTTGTATAGAATGGCTTTAAACTGATTCCTGAAGAAGAACCCTATTATTAGAGTCCCAGTTCAGTTCCTGTAGAAGAAACTCTTTCAAAGTTTCAGCCAGAACCAATTTCGCCATGAGCTTTAAAGCCTACTCCAGACCAGTACTTGAAGGAAAGCCACTATCTTATTTCAAGGTGCTGAGGGCCAGATGTACTAACGCTTTTGCGCCCATTTCAGGCGTATTTGTTTCGCAATGTGCGTGTAAAATCATTGCGAGGTATGTACAAACAGGCTGCAATGATGTAAAAGCGCAAACTGCCTGTCACGGGAGCTGAAAGTGGCAGATTGCGATTGTCAAGTAAAGAGCGCCTAGTTATGTATTCCGCGGTATGTACAAAGACTGCTCCTGACAGCTCACGTCTATTCTGCGCCTAAATACTTCCGCCTTGTAAAAGCAGGTGTTAATCCAAATTGCAGTTCAATGCGTCAATAAGAGAACATTTCAAAGACAACAGAATCGCTATTTAGAGAACGATTGATAAATACGACGGAAACTTGAGTCTGACAGCGTTCGCAATCTGCGGTGTGTCCATGGCGCTGATAACGCTACGTTCGCAAATGTACGTACATCTGGCCCTGAGTGTCATCTAGGTGTGGACTCACTGGAGCTCTATCCTGTAATAGTTCAGCTACATCTTGGAACTGAAGTCTCACAAATAACATGGTCAGTCCAGTTTCAGACCTAATGGGCCCTCTCCATCTACTGGGAGCACTCATCAGCATCATGAGCCGAATAGGAATAGGGGCCATTTTCATCAGGATCTCTCCGAGAAAACACACCCTGAAAAATAATACAATAAAATATTTTTTTGTGGTTGTAGTTTCCAGCCATGTGAAATTACAAATTATTGTGTCAAAAAACGCGTCTTTGTGCCTGTTGCCCCGCGAGAGAGTGGAATCATGTTTAACGACAGGCTGCGATTGGATTTTATGAGGATTGATTGAAGCTGCAGTGATTGTACGGAGAGCCCTGATAGCCTCTCTCTGCCCGTGGTCCACTCACGGAGGGAAATGATTGTGCTTTCGCACAATCCGCTCCACTCGTTCACTCAGCGGTATGTGCAACATCTCACTTTAACAGAGTGCAAAGCCCAGCGTGTTGAATAATGCATCGCAACACATTTATGTAGCAGTTAATGGTACTTTACATAGCATTCTACAATATAGAGAGAGCTTTTACAAGTCACTAGTGTTGACGTTTTGAAGTTATATTGGAAGATTTTTGTGGCTAACTCTGATACACAGTATTAGTTCTGGAAATGAATATTTCCTTGGTAAGTTTTTGAAATGACAAGTAAACATCTGGGTAGATTACTGTTATTGCAAGCCGTGTTGTTGTGTTAGACAAACATGTACTTAAGATGACAATTTGCTGTAACTAGTCTGTAATGTTACTTACACCATCTCCAGTTTGATGTTTTACACTCTACTGTGTTGGGTTCTGACAGTGGATAATGTTTTTAAAGGCTTTTTCCAGTAAAACGTTCCTCCTTTAAAATGAAACAGTGTTTTGTGTCTTTGTTTTCCTTTGTCACACACACACATTGAAAGAAAGACAGAAGGCAAACAGCCAACACACACGATATGCACAATCATTGGTTCAAATGTGTGTCAAATAAGAAAAGACCAGAACACACAAAAAGATCAAATGATCAAGATAAGAATATAACTCAAAACGTCTTTCCAGGTGTTTCAGAAGATAATCCTCCTAGAGGGATTAAGGGGGTGTGGATGAGCGATAGAGCTGGATGACATTTACTGCCTTTTGACTGGCTTCTCCAGAGCCCCTCGTACGGTTCCATCTCCAGCTGTCTCCCTAACACCATGGCTAATGCAGTTTATCATCCCCCTTTCTCATGTCAACATGTGTGCACATGGGCAGAGACATAGCATCAACCCCCTTTTCCCAACACACACACACACACACACACATCCAACTCTACCCACACACTTCATTCCCGCACCGTTTGTTGGTGAGGTGTATGGCCACATGTAAGTGTGTGTGTGTGTGTGTGTGTCTGTGCATGCATGCGTGACTGTATGAGCGTGAACACAAGCTCTTAAATAATTGATGGCCGGTGATGCTGGTATCCCCTCAGGAGGGTTTGAACAAAGCGTCAGCCAAAACCCCCGGGGTAGGCCACACTCTGCTTTTGTATCACAGCACCAGAGGACAGCCAGGACCCCACTTCCCATGCACTCTTCCAGTTCATACAGCTGTGTTCAAATCTAGGCCATGCACGCTCTCTCTCTCTCTCTCTCTGTCTATCCTATCTACCTCTCTCTCTCTCCTTTCTGTCCTCTTGCACCCTATTTTCTTCCTGCTTTGTCAAACCCCAAACTCAACCTCCCTAAAGGCCACATGACTGAATGCCTTGGCATATTCCTGGAATTTGCTCGTTTAATTGGGGGTTGCACCATTTGAAAGAAGGGAGGAAGATGCATTTAACATTATGAGACGGTTTTGTTCATTAAAAATAATGAGTGAGAAAAGTTCATCACGATCAATCTCCAACTTCATCAAAGACACAAAGATACATTTGGACCAAAATGGGCAGTGGGTCATCCTCACTCTGCATGTGCACAGTGCGTATACTGCATACTCATACATATAAGACATACTGCAAATGGTGTTTGCTCACAGGAGCAGGCAAGTGAGTATACTGTAGCACTCGGCTCAATTTATTATATTCTAGGTTATGTCTAGTTACTTGGACCAGAATCAGAAGTTTCTAGATAAGACTACTGGAGGTAGATGGATGCAACAAGCTAAAATTTATGTTAGAATAATGATGACATTTAATAAGTAAAAGGAGTGAATGAATAAAATGGTATAAATAACAATAAGTACAATGAATAGATTGAAATAAATAGAATACAAAGTGCAGTGCAATAAATAACAATATCAGATGTTCTATATACGGTTCTATATTCGGGTGCACCCTTATCTTACCTAAGTTCTAAAATATTCAATGTGATCTTTCAATGGTACAAGAAAATAAAAATATATACAATAAATATTCAGTGTATTATAGTATGTATGTGTATCAATTCAACAAAATGTATTATCAATATCAACGATCAATGTGTCACAATCAATTAATTCAGTTCATTCAGAAGTTATCAGGAGGTTAAGTCAGGGAATAGTCAAAAGGTCAGTCTGGGTCAGTCTTACAGTCCTACCACAGTGGTGTGAAGGGAAATGAAAGGTGAAGGGAAGTTCAGATTCGGGATTCTGGGAGGCTCGCCATCAATTCAGATCTTTTATCCACTATAAAAAACCTGACCGAAGCCAGCATTCCATGCAGTACAGGCAGTTCAGAAAGTTGCAGTTCTGTTTGAAGTTTTGTCTTCTGGATGTCTTCAATCCATTCGATTTAACGTTAGTCCTGTCAATCGTTTTCCCACCGGTCAGGTTTATGTTCTCGTTCAGGTTTCTTTTCTCTTCTTATTGAGTTCTTATTGATAGATTATTCTCGTTGGTTCGTGTTAGTTCGTGTTGGTTCGTGTCTTTCGTTTGATTTCATTCAAAAGTTTTTCTGTGGTTGCTGTGGAGACGCAGGGGTCGCGCTCTCATTGGCCAGCTGGCTTTTAGAAGTTAACCCTTTATGCACTGGGCTACAATATACTCTCAGGAGTGATGTTAGTGTGTGTCTGTGTGTGGGTACATGCAAATGAGTATCGTTATGATACATATGCAAGGACAGTGTGTGTGGCTGTGTGTACAATTTTGTGTATGTGCCTGTGCTAACATATATGTAAATGTATATATGTATGTTTGCGTATGCATATTTGTACGTATGTGCATGTGTGTGTAATGTGTATGTGTATGTGTATGTGTATGTGCATGTGCATGCATGTGTATGTGTGTGTGGGTGCGCAGCCCTTCCCCACGCTGGCAGTCGCTGAAGCATGAGAGAGGGCAGTGGGAGGTGGGAGCGGCCGGTCGCTGCTCGAGTGCACAGGCATCAATCTCCCGGGGCACCCTGACACACTCGGCCCAAAGATGGACTGCCTCCTGGGCGGCCTCACGCCTCCAACCCAGTCTTCCCTCCAACTCTCCACACCTCTACATCCCTGCTGATGGAGAGCTTTGGCACTGTGTGGCCTCCACCCTGCCAAGGCCAATCCCTCAGCCACTCGTCCTTCATCTCCTCCCCTCCTCCTCTCCTTTGCCACGCCTCCCTACTCTCCACCCCACTCCCCCAGGGCCGCTAAATGGCTGTTTACAATTTAGGGCTATGGAATGCTGGCACCACTGGAATTAGGTTTACTGTTCCAGGAAGGGACCATATACGGTTAATGAGGTGTGTTATTATCCCACACACAGAAAAAAAGGGATGGATTGCTTAATTTGCTGTCATTTATATGTAATTTAAAAAGGATAACACACTGATTGCAGGGTTTTTCTTGTTCATTTTCAGTCATTGTTTACTTTTACATTTTGACAAAAAAAAACAATAGCTAAAAAATGATTTGGCTCTGTCTCTCAGTTATGTGTTCACTACTTCCCTTTTTAATATAATCTGACTGAAGCAGCCTGTTATAGAAAAAAGTCATTTATGTTCTTCATCTTCTTTTTCTTATATATATGAATTTATTGCTGAATTACATGCTGAATAAGTCTATAGTAATAAGAGTCTCTGACTAGGATGACAGATGTTGAACTTTGGGATGCAACATTGTGCAGTCAATCTGACATTTTGTGTTTCCTTCAATAGGTCCAAACAGTTGCAGCTGTCAGAAAGCCTAAATATGCTAAGTAAAAAGATCAGTGCTTGGTATATCTTTGCGATGGAAATTATGTGTTTAGATGCAACAAATCCTCACTTGGCCGGCTGGTATCAAACAACTCTGGACATAGACACCTCTACACTGGTAACCATTGCTATGGACCCTTTCAAGAGAGTTCCATTATCAGCATCATAATTTGCCCCACAAGACTTCCTTTTTAACATTCCATATGTTATCTTAATGCAGAGGAAGTAGATTGGGGCCCAAATAGAATGTTCAAGCATTGTTTTTGTTTACCTTGTTGAAAGGGTCTATTGTGTCTCTGAGCTTCCAGGGTGCTGTCCATGGTGCTGAACATGCCCGCAGCCTCTGTCAGTCAGAAGGCATTTAATGAATGGCTCCATATAGCCGGACAGGCTCTACTTTTGGGCACTGTGACATTCTCAGACTGAATCCTAGATGGCCTGCAAGGAAATCTGAAGTGATGTTTTCCTGAAATTAACCTTTTCATCCAGAAGTGTCTCTCTCTCTCAACCAAATCAACCAAACCCTATTTAACAGTGAGGTGTGTGTGTGTGTGTGTGTGTGTGTGTGTGTGTATCTGTGGTGGGGGGTGGGGCTCTGGGATCGGAGAGGATGACAAGTATCGGAAAACCTTTCAAGCCTTTATGACATTTGTAATTAATTAACTGAACTTGAGGCACCTGGAAAGCAAATGGATGTGTCTGCTATGATATCCTTTGCTCAATTACTTACCAGCGCCACTTAAATCTGACTCAGAATACAGTACTTCTCCCACAGAGATCTGTTACCTGGTTTTTTCAGTGTACTGAATTATTCTGACTACTTACACAAAATAGTAGAATGTAGACAGACCAGCAAAATACTCATTTTAGAAACCAGGGGTGAAGTAAAGCAATAGGACATCAGTAAACCGCCTGGAATAAGATAGCGGACATGATGACAGATGTGTTACTGTTCACTGACATAATTCTGCTCACCTCTGAATTAGGTGCCACTGGCAACTGTAACCTCCTTTGCAATTACACTCAAGGTTGCATTGGTGTCCCAGCATAATATCCACTTTTATTATATAGGACAAGGAGATCTGATGTCCCCACAGTACTTAGGATTGATGATAATCAGGCTGGATACTTAAAAGTAGAATTTATGATGGACCTAATTTTGACCACTTCACACTGCCTGTACCCTACTTGCATTAGCAAGACCTAGGTTTTCATTAGCATTACCCAATAAATATGCACTATGCATACGTGTGTGTGTGTGTGTGTGTGTGATTATCACAATAGTATGTATTATCACAACAGTATTTATCTTTGGAAATACCCATTCCACTGTAATGCTTAAGAACTTTTCTTTTGATAGTGTGAATAATGTGTTATATTGAAAACACGTATTTTCCTGGGCTTGCTTCATCTTTACTCCCTGTCCGTAAAAGTCCCACATAGACCTGGTATTATAAATCACAGACCCTGTCATGCGTGTGGCCAATAATGTTCACTATTGCATACGTAATTGTGTGTTCAAGCCAGCATGTGTCTGCAGCTTTAGCGCATGTGCACCTGCGTGTGTGTGTCAGTGTAACCTGCTCTGACAGCTCTGGCTGACTCACACAGCGCTCTGGTGTGGTGAAGCGTTCATTCTCAGTCTCTCACCCCTTCTCTCCCTGTAGCATAAAAAACACAAACATTTAACAGCACTGCTTCAGCGTTAGCCCCCTCCTCCTCCCTGCCTTTCGCAACAGCCCGTAGGTAAAGATAGGAAGTGGGTTAGGCTATCTCACGGTTCTGCTGTTTTCAAAGGTTGTTCTATATATAAATTTGCGAAGCCCCCGAAGGAGAAAAGTTCTGTTTTCTTGGCTCGGGACTTCTATCCCATTGGTTACTCTCTTATCCCCCTCAAACATGCTCTTTCAGCGCCGGCTCCGTTTCCTTTGTAGCACGAGCTCTGCTTGGCACATTAACATGCCCAGGGGACGGTGGAAAAACAGAGGGAGAGGATCAGAAGACGGGACTGACAGCTGGAAGAGAAAGAGAGTTCTGGCTGCTGAATTGGATGTTTCCTTTCTCTCTCTCTCTCTCTCTCTCTCTCTGTTTCTTCGCCATCATTCTTTCTTTCGCTTGCTTTCTTTCTTTTTTTTTACTTATGCTGACAGGCTGAGAAATGGATCCATGATTTACTCCTGGTGGCTTCCGTAAACGCGTTCCTGTTTGGATTTGATTAAATATTTCTAAATGACTCGGCAGTTAACGCCACTTAAGATAGACATTTCACCCATTGAGAAGAAGCATGCACAGCTAGTCAAGTTCAGAAAAGGATTTTGTATCTGCTGTGTATGCATGTGTGTGTGGGCCAGAGGGAGGGGGCACATGTGATGTGCTGTGTCAATCCTGTGGATATACTGTATGTCTATGTGTAATGGAATTAATGTGTCTACTCTAAGTTTCCTATGTGTTTTATACTACTTTTACCAGTGAGACCAAAGATAATTTTCATGCAGGCATGACAATAAAGTGTATTCTATTCTATTATATTCTATTCTATAGTACTGGTTCTTCAAGGGAATCAACCCCATGAGGTCATCAAGGTCCGGACCTCTTAATTTATTTGAGATTCAAATCTAAAAGTTGGAACTTTTGTTTTTGCACGTTTATGAAAGGCGTACCCACTCTTCCCTCCCAGTATCATGTCTTTGTATCACTGAGACTAAAATAAAGGCTCACATTTGGAGGCACATTTGCAGTCATTGATGTGTTCCTAAAATGGCAATGTGTTAAATATTTGAGCATGCATACAGGCAGAGGCTGTATATGCTCAAATATTTACGTATACACTTCATTGGTAATTTAAAAAAAATCCTATGAAGAAGAAATCTAGAGATCTATAGAGATAGATCAAACTCATTTGAAAACAAATGTACAAATGTACAAATCTAAGAAATATCCTAGTCTTAGTTGCCTTTGAAAATGTTCTTCCCATTTTGAACAGATATGCTTTAGTACATCCATGCAACAGATTTTATAAACGTCTGATGTTTTTTATTATTATTTATTTTCAATTGCTTATGTCATGTTGGACAAAATGCACTACACTGGTTCCCTGCTGAATAGTCCTGTCCTATAAAACAAATTGGCCTTATTTCATCGCTTGTGTCATTACATGCAAATATGTTGACTAGCTGTCATAACTAGTTGACCTGACAGACAGGAAGTTTCATTTGCACTATGCTGTAAAAGCCTTTGTTTTCTTTGTACTGTCTCAATGTCTGTCAACAGAAAAAAAAAAAAACTTATCCACTGTCTTGCAGTCAACCCCCTCCACACACAATAATGTGTAACATTGTAGTTTTGAAATAGAAAATAGTGTGTTGCATTGTTCGTTAGAAAATACTTACAGAGTAAACTGTAATATTGACAACAAGACAAAACAATTTGACTATCTTGACATAAACAATGGCATCAGGACTTGTCCTTTTGATTGCACTGACAGTTTCATTGGTATAAATTAAATATTCAACGTTTGCTTTTGAGGCATAAACAAAGCATTTTGAGCAAGATTTTGCAGGTTACCCACAATGTGGCACAGTTTGCTCTAATTGTTTTGAGAAATGCACTAACTGTTGTGCAAATGTTAATGATGATTCAAGAAATGCACCAAAGTGACTGAGAAAAACTAAAAAATACACTGATTCTCATTCTTAATACATTAATACCCAAGGTCTTACAATAACCTAATATCATAAACCAATAGAACCAAGAAACCAGGCAAAGGATCTAAAGTAGACAGGTTGTAGATCTATTTCTTAGTTAGGCTTCACCATGGACTTCAGAAACGGCATCACATATACAGTAGCTCACTCAACATCTGAAGTAAAATCTTATGCAAACAGCAACAATAGTTTATTATGTAGTTTACAGAAAATTCTTAACCACTGACGACTTATTATTGTCTGGCGGCAGTTGTTATCTGTAGAGAGGGGCATGCTGGGACTGGTTTCAGATCAGTCTCCAGGGCTCAACTTTACTTCCCTCTGCTGCCCAGTCACGCATTCACACCTCTGATTGGTCTCCTCGTTGGCCTAATCAGCACCACTTTATCATTCGCAGTGTGTTATGAAGGCAGGCTGTGTGTGAGAGCAGAGGCGAACACTGAGCATGTGTCAGTGAGACAGACAGACAGACAGAGAGAGAGGAATAGAGAGAGAGAGAGAGAATGAGCGTGAGTGATTTGAGAGAAAAGTGAAAGTGGAGACTATGCTGTGCTGAGGCTGGGTTTTTTAAAACAGTCCCTCCATAAGTTCTCTCGCTTTCTCACAGTCTTTCTGTGTGTGTGTGTGTGTGTGTGTGTGTGTGTATGTGTATGTGTATGTGTATGTGTACTGTATGTGTTTGTGTACCCTCCTTAACTTGGATCAAGCACATAATTCTCAATCTGTCTGAATTCAATCACATTCGTCACCCACTACAATGGAGCTCTGAGTAACAGGCTTGCATTTGCTATCGGGCCTCAGTCCCCATGATGTCAATACGGCTGCCACTCAAATTTTAACCACAGTAATACCTCAGCTCAGACCACAGTCACTTTCCATCCCTTCCTTTTAAGAAGAAAGTCAAGGGCTATTCAGTGCTGAGTAATCATTGGCTGCTAAAGGAAGGAATGAGAGAGATTTTTTCTTCGTCTTCTCTGTCTTTTTATCTGTACTTTTCTTTTTTTTTTTAGTACAAAAGCAAGGTGAGTGTGCTGGGTTATGTAAGTGGTATTTCAGGGGAAATATCACAGAGGCTTTGGGGTCGCCGTGTTTTCTTTGCCCACCCACTGATGTGTGTCTGTGCACTTGGCATCATGGTGTGTGTGTGTGTGTGTGTGTGTGTGTGTGTGTGTGTGTGTGTGTGTGTGTGTGTG
Source organism: Alosa sapidissima (assembly GCF_018492685.1). Classification (NCBI taxonomy): domain Eukaryota; kingdom Metazoa; phylum Chordata; class Actinopteri; order Clupeiformes; family Clupeidae; genus Alosa; species Alosa sapidissima. Next base: position 8,248,406 of record NC_055964.1, read on the forward strand.
TGTGTGTGCTCATGTGGTGAGTCATGCTCCATAGTTCATCACTGCTACTTTCAATATATACTGTATGCCTCCACAGGACCATAGGAAGAGACGCCAGACCCATCGAGGGGCAGGGGAAGGGTGAAAGGGAGGTTAGTAGGCTTGCATGAGATTGACATCTGGGCAAATTGTCTTCTTTTAATTTCTATTCCCATTGTTCTCATAATGCCAGAGGGCTCTTTGAATGGCCTTTATGGTTGGAGAACTTGCTGTGCTATCTCAGAGCGAAAAGCCAACGAGGATCCCTATATTGTCCATGACAACAAAACAACCCTCAACCCACCCAGGGTCACTCCAGCAAGGCATAACTTTAATCCTGAAAGCAATCACATATCTGAACCATTCTTCAACAGCCATACTGCCTGCCAGGCAATTTCATTCTAGTGCTCTCCAAGGAATTTGGTTTTCAATAGTACAACTCTCGCCAGACCAAGCTCAATCTTTTAATAAATCGAAAAGGAATCGCCGGCAGATCAGGCTGAGTTCACCCAGCCTATGGTAGGCGCCCGATAGAAATATTGTTTAATTTTGCGATTGAGATATCCACGCACTGGCACCCCCTCTGCGACGTGTTCGCCCCCGGTTTCAGAGCTATTCTAAATGCAAAAATGCATAGAGGAAGTTAAGACAAAACTGTGACTGTTAACAAACTATAAGCTATATAAAGTAGGCCCTGTGTTAATGAATGTGTGTGTGTGTTGTCTGTATGCTACTGAGACCTTGAATTTCCCCTGGGGATCAATAAAGTATCTATCTATCTATCTATGCTAGGCCTATTACACAACATACATTTTCACTAGGCTATGCTGGCGACCCAAATAAAATCTTCTTTGGGAAGTTAATAGTTTTGCATATCCGTAGTAATACATTTCACGCAGCTGTGTGAATCATGGAAAGCGCGAATGAAGTGGACACTTCTAAATTTTTAATCCCATAGACTACAACTACCAAGCTGGAATCAAAGCACATCGACTCCCCTCTCACATCCTAAACACGGACTTCGAACAAACAAAAAGCGTCTCAGTCTCACGGTATAGCCATAGGCAAAACTGTATCGGACCGGTGTAACGTTGGTACTAAATCATTGCCTCAATATCAACACATCAGGATGTAGGCTATGAATCTGATTGAATTTAGTATTGGCCATCCCCAAAATGCACCAGAATACAGGAAATCACATCAAACAAATTAAAAATGTTCAATTAGTGGGGGGCCCTTAAAACATCTGGGCCCAGGGGCCCGAAAGTTCATAATCCGCCCATGCTAAATCATTTATCGCAAAGAATGATTTTTGTAGCACGTGCAACAAATATGTGTAGGTACAGGCCTTGCATACATTTCTCAACGTGCGCTCTAAAACATTTGGTTTAAATTAAGATGTAGGCCTAACATAGCCTACCTACAGTAAAAACCAAGCATGTCCGATAAACATTCTCAGATTTATTTCAGCTTCAAGAAGAAATGGGAATTACATTTGTCATGCAGAAATCATCCTACCCTTATTAGACGTTCTCTGCGGTAAACTACAGTCCTTGTAGGAAGCGTATTGTCTTTCCAACCCACTTTAGATTAACTTCCAACAAAATTACGTCTCACTGCAACGATGCGCCATCTGGTGGACAAACGACTACGTAACGCCAATCTGGAAATGTAGCCAAATTATTGACTGCCGCTAGCGAAGCATCACAGTCCCACCCCTCCTCCGAGAGAGCTTAGTTTCCGGAAGTAAATGTCCCATTCATTTCTCCCATACATACATGGATTTCTATGCAACGTCACGAAAACATGCGTGCGCAACCAAGAGGCAGAAAGCACCATAGAACAGCATAGAGCAATCCAAAAGAGCAAAAGAATAAAATGAGTTTTTGTGCTGAAAACTGCACCAATTCGAAATCACGATGGTTAGTGAATGTTAAATATGTTCAATATCCCTAACGGAATGCATGTCTTCGCCAAAAATGACAAAATACGATGTTATATTAATAATGCAAATGAACGGCAAATGATACTTTGAAATATAGTCTGAAATTAGATGTTATTATCATTGAGACAACAGGGGTATACAATAAAATCCGATTGTAGCTTACAGCAGCCGACTATTTTAAGTTTATAACGTTGTGGACGGCCACCAGACGTCTTCTGCCCCACGGCTGCGCGCATCTACTTTTGTTGGTCTAAAGAGTTTTAGAGCATGTCTTAGGCTAATCAGCTACGGCGTAAGTCATAAGCATACAACATATCATTTCGAGTGAAAAAACGAAGAGAAAGTCCAAGGTACAAGACTGTACATATTTTCATTTCCGAGCGAAGGAACTACTCATCCCATAAACCACAGCGCCTCACTGAATAAAAGCAATGCACGAACCAGCGCAAAACCATTTCCAACCGGCGACAGCACGCAAACCCTTTCCTCCAAACAGTGATTTTTATAGTGAATGTGCAGTTAATAGCAGTTATTTCAGGAGTAATCGTGTAAATAATAGTGTTTTGGTATGGAATGTTATATTTACCATCGTGTATTTTATATTGTGTATTTTATATTGTGTGTGTGTGTGTGTGTGTGTGTGTGAAAGCGGTTAACTGCCATCCTGATGCATGGACCGGTGCATGGTCTGCTCTTGGACCACCATATTCAGTTTATTAACTTGCTGTGAATTATTACACAAAATGTTCATTAAATGTACGAAGTATTTCTAGGTTAATGATCGATGATATGACTACAGTATGAAGGCTACAGTAGCCTAGCTAATGTTAACTAGCATTACCAGCCTCCCTGCAAAACTCACCACACAAAGGTCTTTGTAGGTCTTGTCCCTTATGCTGGCCCTTACAAAACCCACAAGCTAACCCTCGGACACACAACAGTCAATAATGTGATCCGATTTAAAGTGGTTTTCACCCCTTTGGACACTCTTGATTTCGTCATTGAAACTGAAATATTCACGGGGGCATGGACGGTTTGCTAACCATTTTACTGCAGTGTCTAGCCGGTGGTAGCATCCAGCTTGTGCTATCAGCTAGCTAGCTAGTTCAAAAGTTTAAGTACTTAATGAGGATATACAGGGCTTTTTATGCCTCGACTAAGTTGATGTTTCCTATAAACAACAATTCATGTTCATAGAAACAACAAGGTCACTAAAACATAATATATTTCATACCTGTGTTGCAGCATGTAGGCTAATGTTAGCGGCATTATAATGACATTCTAATGTCTGAAAGGCTATGTTTAGCCTATCGGCTACCTGAAAAGTTAAGTACAGAGTCTTTATTGTCCTATAAGGATATTCTTTTTCACACATATCATTATATTCCATGAAGGATATCCACAGCCTCATACATATAACATATAACATAACACATCCCATGACATATAACATATAACACACCCCCATACCCCCCCCCCCCCCCCCCCCTCCAGTTTCCCTCCCTCCTCAACACCAAACAAGCAAAAAGGTGGACAGTACAGACAACATAAAACACAAAAGAATAGGGGGGGTGGATGATTGTCACAGGAATTTGTTAAAGGGACACCAGGCAACGTTTTCGTGTTAATTAATCATCTTCGTAAGTCGGTATATGGTTAAATGACTCATTACGGGGCGAATGAAGGCTCTCTCGCCCGCCCCTGCCTGTAGAAAGAATATCCCACTTGCAAGTTTGGTGTATCCTACCCGCCGACCGAAGCAGGATCAGTTTACAGCACAGAGGCAGGCTAACGAAACGCTAGAGATTGTTGCAAACGTGTGTATAATGGCAGAGCTGGTGAAGAAGCAGCGAAAACCCTTGACGGAAGACGCAAAGAAAAGGAAAAGAGCTTCAGACCGAGCGAGGGGGAGTTTCGTAGAGAAAAAAGCATCAGGCTTGCCTGGTGTCCCTTTAAGTGCAGTGATTGCTGAGGGTACAAAACTTTTCTTAAAGTGCGCTTTTTTCCAGTCCAGGGCTCTGTATCTGCGGCCAGATGGGAGTAGGGTGAAGAAACGGTTCAGGGGATGGTCAGGGCTGCTTACTATCGTGCGTGCAAGGCGTGTGGTGGCTGTGTCATTTGCATCAGTGAGGCTGGGGGTGGGAAGCTGTATTATCTTGGATGCTAAGTGTGAAATTTTAATGAGTTTGTTCTTGCTGGTGACATGTAGTACAGCATGGTGAAGAAACAGGGGGAGGAGTAGAGTAGAAGGGGCAGGATGATGCTTTTGTAGCAGAAGGAGATGGGGGGCAACATACAGTGATCTTAGTTTGCGTATTGCATACAGTCTCTGTTGTGCACGTTTCTGTGTGATGGTGACATGTTCATTGAAGTTAAGCTTATTGTCAATGGTGAGACCAAGATATTTGAAAGTGATGACCTGTGCAACTGGATGGTGATGTGAGTGAGTCCAGGGGGTGATTTTGATGTATGAATGACCAGTTCTTTTGTCTTGTCAATGTTAAGTTGGAGGTAGGGTCTGGGAACTAGACATTTATTTTCTCGTATTTGAAACGTGGTTTCAAATTGTGGTATTGTGGGTAATTAAGTATCCAAGACATCGCGATTAAAAGACATTTATCTCAAAACAAGGTTAGTGCCCCTTGAATTTTCGCCCTCTATATGAGCATATATAATCGCTTAGTACAGCCGTAGGTTTTAAGTCTACCATGTATGGTTACGTTTTTATGGCTTATACCCATCAGTAAAAGATAGCTTACCCCAATTGTCAATGGAGAAATTGTATTGAATTCTTACTTCCGGAAACTGCTGTGGGCGGGACTGTAATGCTCAATACATGGATTTCTATGCAACGTCACGAAAACATGCGTGCGCAACCAAGAGGCAGAAAGCTCCGTAGAACAGCATAGAGCAATGCAAAAGAGCAAAAGAATAAAATGAGTTGTGTTGAAAACTGCACCAATTCGAAATCACGATGGTTAGAGAATGTTAAATATGTTCAATATCCCTAACGGAATGCATGTCTTCGCCAAAAATGACAAAATACGATGTTATATTAATAATGCAAATGAACGGCAAACTTTTAAATATAGTCTGAAATTAGATGTTATTATCATTGAGACAACAGGGGTATACAAAAAAATCTGATTGTAGCTTACAGCAGCCGACTAGTTAGGTTAAGTTTATAACGTTGTGGACGGCCACCAAGCGTCTTCTGCCCCACGGCTGCGCGCGCATCTAGTTTTGTTGGTAAACGGGAAACCCGTGTATAAGCCTAGCATAGGGCCTACCTTATATAGCTTATGGTTTGTTAACAGTCATGGTTTTGTCAACATGAATCAGCCTATTATTTGCACAAACAATGACGGACAGTATAGCTCTTCAACTTGGCCCATTAAAATGTGTATGAACTCTCTAGCAAAGCATTTCACGAATGCCCTTTTGGACATGTCAGTTATTTGCACCACTGGGTAAAACTGCATTTTGTTTTAGACTACTGGTATTTCATTTGTGCATTGACAATAAAGCTGACTATCATATGAACTAGATGACTAAACTTATGCATATGTAGAAGAAGAAACATTCATAAAAATCCATGACATGACCTCTCGTCTTGATAGCTGTTGAAAACTGCCTGTAACTGACAGGGATTGTTTTGTTTAATAATAAATAAATAAATACATTATGCTGCTACCTTCTACTTTCCCCAAATACAATGTAGCCTACAGGTGTACCTTTCATCAGTCCAGTTGCAATGGATGAACTGTGATGAACTGCCCTACTTGTGATTGTTTAGAGATTTTAAAGGTTTTATAACAATGCTACACATTTTTTGGCAAGTGCTACAAATCTATTCACCTTTGCAGCGCCAGTAGGCTACTTTGTGTGCGGCCCGCAAACACGCATTCCAAACCAGCATACACAAAAGTTTCAAGAGTGGGGGATGGAGTAGAAGATGGAGACAAATTCATTAATTAATGATTTATTTTCGCGGCATGGATGTACAGGACTGTGCGGCGGTCATATTGTGTACCGCTATGCGGTACATCTAGTTACTAAAGTAATGGCCAATTAATAAAAAAGGTAGCAATCTAAATTTATCCAAATTCGTTTGAAGCCAAGATATAGCCAGATACTGTAGCATAATATATAGTTTGCATCTGTGCCCAATATTATGACACAGTTCATTGTGTGATCTGAAATATTATTATTGGGGGCCAAGCAGCGAAGCTGCGAAGGCACCCATTGTGTTTCTATGATTTCTTATTATTATTATTATTATTATTTAACATCTTTCCTCTGCCATTGGAGTCTATGGCAGCCCATAGAACCGTCTGGTGAAAAGTTGTGAAATTTGGCACACTGATTGGGGACAGTCCAATGATTAATTTCACCAAGATTCATGCCGGGATCTTGAGCGCTCTAGCGCCACCAACAGGCCAAAGTTGGACGTGCGTTCACACACGTAACTTTTGACCCATAGGCCCAATTGTCAAAAATGAGGTATCGTTGGAATCCTTGGACCAAGCCGAGTTCAACGCACCATATGACATCATTTTCCGCCATGATGGATTTTCCGCCATTTTGGATTTTAGTGAAAGTGAAACTAATTCTTCACAGGTCACAAATTTTGTCCGATCGTCACCAAACTTGACACACATGATCTTCAGCCCAAGCCTCACAAAAGATACTCCTTTTCGTCTTCGGAACTCAAACCGTTCGCCCGTAACAGCCAATCGAAATATGCGGCGAAGCCGCCAAACAGGAAGTGAGCTCATATCTCAGCAACCCATTCACCTATCATAACCAAACTTAGTCCATGGACTCAGGACCCAATCAGGGGGACGCTCAAGAAATCTGGTGACCTTTGACCTCTAGGGGGCGCTGTAATTAAGAAACATGCCTTTTGGCCTGTAGCATCAGTTGTGCTTAGAATTAAAACGCACTACTGGTGTCTGGTAATACTGTTGGAGGTCCTTAGGCCGACCCAAGCCAACTTGTGATGTCATCGTAATTGATTTGGCCGCCATATTGGATTTAATCAAAAACACGTACGAATTTTCGCAGGTCACAAATTTCAGCGGATCCTCACCAAAATTGGCAGAGAACATCTTCAGACCATGCCTTATCAGTGCATCGCTTTTTGGAACGATTGACAGTAGCATTCGGCTGTAACAGCCAATCGAAACTTGCGGCGAAGCCGCCAAACAGGAAGTGAGCTCATATCTCAGCAACCCTGCCATGTATCATAACCAAACTTACTACATAGGTTCAGGACCCCATTAGGAAGACGCTCAAAAAATGTGTTGACCTTTGACCTGTAGGGGGTGCTGCAATTAGCAATATTGCATTTTGATCTGTAGTTGCAATGTGTTTAATCAATCTTTTATTTTTGGATGTGAAACTGATGACATGTTCCATCCAGTTCATTCTAATGCGTGCGTGGTAGGGCGGGACGGGACGGGGTGGGACGGGCAGAGGTGATTAGGTGGGGGGGCTGGCTGGCAGAGGCTGTGGCAATACTCAGCCCTGTTTCAGCCCTACAAAATCAGTTATGTTTGATGTGACACTTGTTGAAAGTGTTGATCGCGAGTGTCTGCTGAGTTCTATCTTGTCGCCGTGGCTACTCCAGCCTATTCTGCTTGGCCCCCTCATTGCTGCTTGCAGCTATATTTATTATTGGGGGCCAAGCAGCGAAGCTGCGAAGGCACCCATTGTGTTTCTATTTTTTCTTATTATTATTGGGGGCCAAGCAGCGAAGCTGCGCGGCAACCCATAGTGATTCTACCTTTTCTTATTATTATTATTATTATTACACATCTTTCCGCTGCCATTGAAGTCTATGGCAGCCCATAGAACCGTACAGTAAAAAGTTGTGAAATTTGGCACATTCATTCCATACCTTCCCATATTCCATTTCACAAATTTTCAAGTCTGAACCCCAGGCAGTCTAGCGCCACCAATGTCTCAAAGTTGGCGTTGCATCCATGCACTTAACTTTTCAACCGTATGTCCAATTTTGAACATCCATATACAGTTGGAACCCCTGGACCGACCTGAGTTCACTGACTCCTATTACATTATTTTCCGCCATATTGGACCTCCGCCATATTGGATTTCATCAAAAACACTTAAAAGTTTTCACAGGTCACAAACTTCATCCAATTTTCACGAAACTTGGCACAGATGATCTTCAGACCATGCCTCATAATTGCATTGCCTTTGACACCCATACTCACAACTGGTCGCCAGTCACGACCAATCAAAATTGGCGGCGAAGCCGCCAAACAGGAAGTGAACTCAGAACTCGGCAAGGCTTTCACATATCAAAACCAAACTCAGTACATGGACTCAGGACCCAATTAGGAGGAGGCTCAATACATTTCATGACTTTTGACCTACAGGTGGCGCTATAATTAACAAAACTACGTTTTGGCCTCTATGGGGTGATGTGTTTGAAATAAAAACATATTAGTGATCTCTGTTAATACTTTGGGAGGTCCTTAGGCTGACACATATCAACTTTTGACATTAACATAATTGATTGGACCGCCATATTGGATTTCATCAAAAACACTTAAAAGTTTTCACAGGTCACAAACTTCATCCAATTTTCACGAAACTTGACACAGATGATCTTCAGACCATGTCTCATAATTGCATTGCCTTTGACACCCATACTCAAAACTGGTCGCGAGTCACGACCAATCAAAATTGGCGGCAAAGCCGCCAAACAGGAAGTGAACTCAGATCTCAGCAACACTTTTACATATCAAAACCAAACTCACTACATGGGCTCAGGACCCAATTAGGAGGAGGCTCAATAAATTTCATGACTTTTGACCTACAGGTGGCGCTATAATTAACAAAACTACGTTTTGGCCTCTATGGGGTGATGTGTTTGAAATTAAAACATATTAGTGATCTCTGTTAATACTTTGGGAGGTCCTTAGGCTGACACATATCAACTTTTGACATTAACATAATTGATTGGACCGCCATATTGGATTTCATCAAAAACCTTAAAAAGTTTTCACAGGTCACAAATTTCATCCAATTTTCACGAAACTTGCCACAGATGATCTTCAGACCAACCGTCACAAACACATTGCTTTTTGGACCTTTATTCAAAACAAGTCAGCCGTGACGACCAATCGAAATTGGCGGCGAAGCCTCCAAACAGGAAGTGAAATGTTATCTCCGCCAAGCTTTCACGTATCAAAACCAAACTCGGTACATGGGCTCAGGACCCAATTAGGAGAATGCTCAATAAATTTGGTGACTTTTGACCACTATGGGGGCGCTATAATCACAGGAAGTAGGCTCATATCTCAGCAACACTTTCACATATCAAAACCAAACTTGGTATATGGACTTGGAACCCCTCCCTGAGGACACACAATCAATTTGGTGACCTTCGACCACTAGGGGGGCGCTAGAGTTACAGGAAGTTAGCTTCTATCTAAGCAACGCTTTCACATATCAAAACCAAACTTGGTTCATAGACTTGGGACCCCATCCTGAGGACACACAAAACATTTAGTGTACTTTGACAACCACTAGGGGCGCTATAATTAGCAATACTTTCTCGCATACACCTCAAACTTAGTACGTGGACTAGTGGTCACAACCTGAGGACGCACAATAAATTTGGTGACTTTTGACCACTAGGGGTGCTATAATTAGCAAGACTTTCTCGTATCAACACCAAACTTGGGACGTGGACTCATGAACACATCCTGAATAGCTACAATACATTTGGTGTCTTTTGACCACTAGGGAAAACTATGACTTGAATTAGGCTCATATCTTACTAACGCTTTCATGGATTGAAACCAAACTTTGTACATGGACTCAAGACCCAATCCCAATCCAATTCAATCCAATCCAATCAACAATCACATGAAGTAGGCTCATATCTCAGCAATCCCAATCCAATCCCAATCCAATCCAATCCAGTCCAATTCAATCCCATACAATCAACAATCACATGAAGTAGGCTCATACCTCAGCAATCCCAATCCAGTCCAATCAAATCTAATCCAGTCCAGTCCAATCCAGTCCAATCCAATCCAATCCAGTCCAGTACAATCCAATCTAGTCCAGTCCAGTCCAATTCAATCCAATCCAATCAACAATCACTTGAAGTAGGCTCATATCTCAGCAATGCCAATCCAATCCAGTCCATTCCAATCCAATCCAGTCCTGTCCTATTCAGTCCAGTCCAATCCCAATCCAATCCAGTCCAGTCCAATTCAATCCAATCCAGTCCAGTACAATCCAATCCAGTCCAGTCCAATTCAATCCAATCCAATCAACAATCACATGAAGTAGGCTCATATCTCAGCAATCCCAATCCAATCCAATCCAGTCCAGTCCAGTCCATTCCAATCCGAACCAATCCAATCCAATCCAATCCAATCCTGTCCAATTCTGTCCAGTCCAATCCCAATCCAATCCAGTCCAATTCAATCCAATCCAATCAATCAATCACATGAAGTAGGTTCATATTTCAGCAATCCCAATCCAGTCCAATCAAATCTAATCCAGTCCAGTCCAATCCAGTCCAATCCAATCCAATCCTGTCCAATTCTGTCCAGTCCAATCCCAATCCAATCCAGTCCAATTCAATCCAATCCAATCAATCAATCACATGAAGTAGGTTCATATTTCAGCAATCCCAATCCAGTCCAATCAAATCTAATCCAGTCCAGTCCAATCCAGTCCAATCCAATCCAATCCAATCCAGTCCAGTCCAGTCCAATTCAATCCAATCCAATCAACAATCACATGAAGTAGTCTCATATCTCAGCAATCCCAATCCAGTCCAATCAAATCCAATCCAGTCCAGTCCAATCCAATGCAGTCCAATTAAATCCAATCCAATCAACAATCACATGAAGTAGGCTCATATCTCTGCAATCCCAATCCCAATCCAGTCCAGTCCAATCCAATCCAATTCAATACAATCCAATCAACAATCACATGAAGTAGGCTCATATCTCAGCAATCCAAATCCAATCCAATCCAGTCCATTCCATTCCAATCCAATCCTGTCCAATTCAGTCCAGTCCAATCCCAATCCAATCCAGTCCAATTCAATCCAATCCAATCAACAATCACATCAAGTAGGCTCATATCTCAGCAATCCCAATCCAATCCAATCCAGTCCATTCCAATCCAATCCAATCCAGTCCAGTCCTGTCCAATTCAGTCCAGTCCAATCCCAATCCAATCAAATCCAGTCCAATTCAATCCAATCCAATCAACAATCACATGAAGTAGTCTCATATCTCAGCAATCCTAATCCAGTCCAATCAAATCCAATCCAGTCCAGTCCAATCCAATGCAGTCCAATTAAATCCAATCCAATCAACAATCACATGAAGTAGGCTCATATCTCTGCAATCCCAATCCCAATCCAGTCCAGTCCAATCCAATCCAATTCAATCCAGTCCAGTCCTGTCCAATTCAGTCCAGTCCAATCCCAATCCAATCAAATCCAGTCCAATTCAATCCAATCCAATCAACAATCACATGAAGTAGTCTCATATCTCAGCAATCCTAATCCAGTCCAATCAAATCCAATCCAGTCCAGTCCAATCCAATGCAGTCCAATTAAATCCAATCCAATCAACAATCACATGAAGTAGGCTCATATCTCTGCAATCCCAATCCCAATCCAGTCCAGTCCAATCCAATCCAATTCAATCCAATCCAATCAACAATCACATGAAGTAGGCTCATATCTCAGCAATCCAAATCCAATCCAATCCAGTCCATTCCATTCCAATCCAATCCTGTCCAATTCATTCCAGTCCAATCCCAATCCAATCCAGTCCAATTCAATCCAATCCAATCAACAATCACATCAAGTAGGCTCATATCTCAGCAATCCCAATCCAATCCAATCCAGTCCATTCCAATCCAATCCAGTCCAGTCCTGTCCAATTCAGTCCAGTCCAATCCCAATCCAATCCAATCCAGTCCAATTCAATCCAATCCAATCAACAATCACATCAAGTAGGCTCATATCTCAGCAATCCCAATCCAGTCCAATCAAATCCAATCCAGTCCAATCCAATCCAGTCCAATTAAATCCAATCCAATCCAATCAACAATCACATGAAGTAGGCTCATATCTCTGCAATCCCAATCCCAATCCAGTCCAATCCAATCCAATCCAGTCCAGTCCAGTCCAGTCCAATCCAATCCAATCCAGTCCAGTCCAGACCAGTCCAGTCCAGTCCAGTCCAGTCTAGCTTAGTCTAGTCCAGTCCAATCCCAACTTCTGCTTATTTGCTTGGCCCCCACATTGCTGCTTGCAGCTATATTTATTATTGGGGGCCAAGCAGCGAAGCTGCGAAGGCACCCATTGTTATTGTTAGTTTTCTTATTATTATTATTCCTCTGCCATTGAAGTCTATGGCAGCCCATAGAACCGTCTGGTGAAAAGTTGTGAAATTTGGCACACTGATAGGGGACAGTCTCGTAATTAATTTCACCAAGTTTCATACCGGCACCTTGAGCGCTCTAGCGCCACCAACAGGCCAAATTTGGATTTGCGTTCGCGCACGTAACTTCTGACCTGTTGACCCGATTGTCATAAATCAGGTATCGTTGGAATCCTTGGACCAAGCCGAGTTCAACGCACCCTATGACGTCATTTTCCGCCATGATGGATTTTCCGCCATATTGGATTTTAGTGAAAGTGAAACTAAAACTTCACAGGTCACAAATTTTGTCCGATCGTCACCAAACTTGACACACATGCTCTTCAGACCAAGCCGCACAAAAGTTATCCCTTTTCGTCTTCGGAACTCAAACCGTTTGACCGTAACAGCCAATCGAAGTTTGCGGCGAAGCCGCCAAACAGGAAGTGAGCTCATATCTCAGCAACCCATTCATCTGTCATAACCAAACTTAGTACACGTACTCAGGACCCAATCAGGGGGACGCTCAAGAAATCTGGTGACCTTTGACCTCTAGGGGGCGCTGTAATTAAGAAACATGCCTTTTGGCCTGTAGCTGCAGTTGTGTTTAGAATTAAAATGCACTAGTGGTGTCTGTTAATACTGTTGGAGGTCCTTAGGCCGACCCAAGCCAACTTGTGATGTCATCGTAATTGATTCGGCCGCCATATTGGATTTAATCAAAAACACGTACAAGTTTTCGCAGGTCACAAATTTCATCTGTTCTTCACCAAAATTGGCAGAGACCATCTTCAGACCATGCCTGATGAGTGCATTGCTTTCTGGAACAATTGACAGAAGCATTGACCTGTACCAGCCAATCGAAATTTGCGGCGAAGCCGCCAAACAGGAAGTGATTTCATATCTCAGCAACGCTTTCATGTATCAAAACCAAATTTAGTACATGTACCTCAGACCCCATCGGGAGGACGCTCAAGAAATTTGGTGACATTTGACCTCTAGGGGGCACCGTAATTGACAAAAATGCATTTTGGCCAGTAGTTGCTGATGCGCATTATTTTGCAATGGAAGTCAATGGCAGCCCATAGAACCGTCTGGTAAAAAGTTATACAATTTTGCACACTAATTGGGGACAGTCCAATAATTCATTTCACCAAGTTTCATGCCGGCACCTCAAGCGCTCTAACGCCACCAACAGGCCAAAGTTGGACTTGTGTTCACGGACGTAACTTTTGACCTGTTGACCCGAATGTCAAAATGAGGTATCATTGGAATCCTTGGGCCAAGCCGAGTTCAACACACCCTATGACGTCAATTGTTGACCTCTGTGTTTAAATCACAGCAAGTGTGATCATATCTCAGTCAATCTTTTATTTTTGATGTGAAACTGATGACAGCAAGTTCCATCTAGTTCATTCTAATGTGTGCGTGCAAGGGTGGGACGGGGTGGGATGGGCAGAGGCGGTTGCGGCGGTGGGCTGGCTGGGGGAGGGGGCTGCGACACTCAGCCCTGGTTCAGCCCCACAAAATCAGTTATGTTTTGATGTGAAACTTGACCTTGTAACTCAGCCAATCTTGGGTTGTATGGCATGGAACTTGCTGTGACTGCTTAACGCTTAAGAACGTAACTATCCGTAAAAGCGTACCGTCACACTTTTGTGTTTGGAATGTTGCTACATAAGTATTCTAATTGCTGCTTAACAATGGGCTACCACTGGTTGGCTAACATGGGCTGACATTGTACATTCTCAAAGTCAAAAATGGTCTCTCGCAAATCACTTTGCCACTACCATTTTGTTATGTCCACATTTTGCAGATCTAGTTTATATTATGATTGTGTGGTCGGGCTATACTGTACATGACAAAATCCACGGAAGTGGCAAGTATTGGGAAGACGTTTATTTACAGGAGGCTACAAATGTTTCTAGCTTCACTGCCATTTATTGCCATATTTCTGAATGTCAGTCATTACACCAAGCACAATAAAACAAGCAAAATGAGTGATTTTTCTAAATTAAATGATGATGTTATTCAGTGTTTAGTCAAATCTCATGGCCACTGAAAAGATGAAAATCAAAATGACCGCGAAATGTACGGAATGCTGGAAACAAACATCGTTCATTCACGAGCTATGAAGCTTTCAGTAACGCACGGCTCAGGAAACCTAGTTTGCTACATTCATGACATTAAAACTCGCACAAGAAATGCGCATACATCTTTATCTTGTCCCATTATAATCACAGCTTTATTTGCGCAATAGCAGTGCATCCATCAAGTCCGTCAATGCAAAACATTACAGCGACCGGCATCTCGAAGTTCATTCATTCAGAAAACATTCGTAGTATTTACAGACGCTATACAATTTCATCGATAATATTAGTCATGGCACATTTGAAAAGGCGTCAGCTTACTGATGAAGAGATCAGGGTTATTTTTACATCTAATGACGACTCTGATGTGGACATTGAACATCCGTCTGAGGTAAGAGCAGAGATATTTGCGTGTCCTGTTATCCTCGTGACAATTGTAACACGTTGTCAGCGCGACTTCATTTGCGTAATCAGGTGCATGCATGCAACACATGTGATCACATGATGAAAGCATGTGTGTGTGTGGTACTTTGCAATATTCACGTGAAATAAAACAGACCAGGGGCCTCATGTACAAAGCTTGCATACGCACAAAAATGCTGCGTACGTCACTTCTCATGCTCACGTGCGGATGTACGAAGGCTGACTTGAACGTGAGAATGTGAGGTCCTCCACGCAAACTTCATGTCTGGCGTAGGCCTACGCACATTTCCAATGTGTATCGTCAGTTGGCGACACTTAGAGGCAATGCAGCGCAACAACATTAGTTGATCGCGAGTCTAGGCCTTTATTTGCACAGTATATTGTGAAACGTGGGTTATTAAAAATGATAACACTTCGAAAGTAGTTGACCTTTGACCTGTAGGGGGTGCTGCAATTAGCAATATTGCATTTTGATCTGTAGTTGCGATGTGTTTTATCAATCTTTTATTTTTGGATGTGAAACAGATGACAACATATTCCATCCAGTTCATTCTAATGCGTGGTAGGGCGGGGCGGAACGGGGTGGGACGGACAGGGGTGATTAGGTGGGGGGGCTGGCTGGCGGAGGCGGTGGCAATACTCAGCCCTGTTTCAGCCCTACAAAATCAGTTATGTTTGATGTGACACTTGTTGAAAGTGTTGATCGCGACTGTCTGCTGAGTTCTATCTTGTCGCCGTGGCTACTCCGGCCTATACTACTGCTTGGCCCCCTCATTGCTGCTTGCAGCTATATTTGGGGGCCAAGCAGCGAAGCTGCGAGGCAACCATTGTGTTTCTATTTGTTCTTATTATTATTATTATTATTATTATTCCGCCATTGAAGTCAATGGCAGCCCATAGAACCGTCTGGTGAAAAGTTGTGAAATTTGGCACACTGATTAGGGACAGTCCCATGATTAATGTCACCAAGTTTCATGATGGCACCTAGAGCACTCTAGCGCCACCAACAGGCCAAAGTTGGACGTGCGTTCATGCACGTAACTTTTGACCCGTATGGCCGATTGTCAAAAATGAGGTATCGTTGGAATCCTTGGACCAAGCCGAGTTCAACGCACCCTATGACGTCATTTTCCGCCATGATGGATTTTCCGCCATATTGGATTTTAGTGAAAGTGAAACTAAAACTTCACAGGTCACAAATTTTGTCCGATCGTCACCAAACTTGACACACATGCTCTTCAGACCAAGCCGCACAAAAGTTATTCTTTTTCGTCTTCGGAACTAAAACCGTTCGCGCGTAACAGCCAATCGAAATTTGCGGCGAAGCCGCCAAACAGGAAGTGAGCTCATATCTCAGCAACCCATTGATCTATCATAACCAAACTAAGTCCATGGACTCAGGACCCAATCAGGGGGACGCTCAAGAAATTTGGTGACCTTTGACCTCTAGGGGGCGCTGTAATTAAGAAACATGCCTTTTGGCCTGTAGCTGCAGTTGTGCTTAGAATTGAAACCCACTAGTGGTGTCTGGTACTACTGTTGAAGGTCCTTAGGCCGACCCATGCCAACTTGTGATGTCATCGTAATTGATTCGGCCGCCATATTGGATTTAATCAAAAACACGTACACATTTTTGCAGGTCACAAATTTCAGCGGATCCTCACCAAAATTGGCAGAGACCATCTACAGACCATGCCTGATGAGTGCATTGCTTTCTGGAACAATTGACAGAGACATTGGCCTGTACCAGCCAATCAAAATTTGCGGCGAAGCCGCCAAACAGGAAGTGATGTCATATCTCAGCAACGCTTTCATGTATCAAAACCAAACTTAGTACATGTACCTCAGACCACATCGGGAGGATGCTCAAGAAATTTGGTGACATTTGACCTCTAGGGGGCTCCGTAATTGACAAAAATGCATTTTGGTCAGTAGTTGCTGATGCGCATTATTTTGCAATGGAAGTCAAAGGCAGCCCATAGAACCGTCTGGTAAAAAGTTATAAAATTTTGCACACTAATTGGGGACAGTCCAATAATTCATTTCACCAAGTTTCATGCCGGCACCTCAAGTGTTCTAGCGCCACCAACAGGCCAAAGTTGGACTTGTGTTCACGGACGTAACTTTTGACCTGTTGACCCGAATGGCAAAATGAGGTATCATTGGAATCCTTGGGCCAAGCCGAGTTCAACACACCCTATGACGTCAATTTTTGACCTCTGTGTTTAAATCACAGCAAGTGTGATCATATCTCAGTCAATCTTTTATTTTTGATGTGAAACTGATGACAGCAAGTTCCATCTAGTTCATTCTAATGCATGCCGTGCGTGCAAGGGTGGGACGGGGTGGGATGGGCAGGGGCGGTTGCGGCGGTGGGCTGGCTGGGGGAGGGGGCGGCGACACTCAGCCCTGGTTCAGCCCCACAAAATCAGTTATGTTTTGATGTGAAACTTGACCTTGTAACTCAGCCAATCTTGGGTTGTATGGCATGGAACTTGCTGTGACTGCTTAAGGCTATATGTCTGATGCAACGGCATTGACTTACATGGTTAATCTGGCCTGCTGATCTCACTGCTTGGCCCCCTCATTGCTGCTTGCAGCTATATTTGGGGGCCAAGCAGCGAAGCTGCGAAGGCACCCATTGTGTTTCTATGATTTCTTATTATTATTATTTAACATCTTTCCTCTGCCATTGAAGTCTATGGCAGCCCATAGAACCGTCTGGTAAAAAGTTGTGAAATTTGGCACACTGATTGGGGATAGTACATTGATTAATTTCACCAAGTTTCATGTCGGCACCTCGAGGGCTCTAGCGCCACCAACAGGCCAAAGTTTGACGTGCGTTCACGCACGTAACTTTTGACCTGTTGACCCGATTTTGAAAAATGAGGTATCGTTGGAATCCTTGGACCAAGCCGAGTTCAACGCACCCTATGACGTCATTTTCCGCCATGATGGATTTTCCACCATATTGGATTTTAGTGAAAGTGAAACTAAAACTTCACAGGTCACAAATTTTGTCCGATCGTCACCAAACTTGACACACATGCTCTTCAGACCAAGCCGCACAAAAGTTATCACTTTTCGTCTTCGGAACTCTAACCGTTTGACCGTAACAGCCAATCGAAATATGCGGCGAAGCCGCCAAACAGGAAGTGAGCTCATATCTCAGCAACCCATTCATCTATCATAACCAAACTTAGTACATGGACTCAGGACCCAATCAGGGGGAGGCTCAAAAAATCTGGTGACCTTTGACCTCTAGGGGGCGCTGTAATTAAGAAACATGCCTTTTGGCCTGTAGCTGCTGTTTTGCTTAGAATTAAAATGCACTAGTGGTGTCTGGTAATACTGTTGGAGGTCCTTAGGCCGACCCAAGCCGACTTGTGATGTCATCGTAATTGATTCGGCCGCCATATTGGATTTAATCAAAAACACGTACACGTTTTTGCAGGTCACAAATTTCAGCGGATCCTCACCAAAATTGGCAGAGACCATCAACAGACCATGCCTGATGAGTGTATTGCTTTCTGGAACAATTGACAGAAGCATTGACCTGTACCAGCCAATCGAAATTTGCGGCGAAGCCACCAAACAGGAAGTGATTTCATATCTCAGCAACGCTTTCATGTATCAAAACCAAATTTAGTACATGTACCTCAGACCCCATCGGGAGGACGCTCAAGAAATTTGGTGACATTTGACCTCTAGGGGGCACCGTAATTGACAAAAATGCATTTTGGCCAGTAGTTGCTGATGCGCATTATTTTGCAATCGAAGTCAATGGCAGCCCATAGAACCGTCTGGTAAAAAGTTATACAATTTTGCACACTAATTGGGGACAGTCCAATAATTCATTTCACCAAGTTTCATACCGGCACCTTGAGCGCTCTAGCGCCACCAACAGGCCAAAGTTGGACTTGCGTTCACGCACGTAACTTTTGACCCGTTGATCCGATTGTCAAAAATTAGGTATTGTTAGAATCCTTGGACCAAGCCGAGTTCAACGCATCCTATGACGTCAATTTCCGCCATGATGGATTTTCCGCCATTTTGGATTTCATCAAAAACACTAAAAAGTCTTCAAAGGTCAAAAATGTTGTCCGATCGACACCAAATCTGACACACTTGATCTTCAGACCAAGCCTCACAAAAGTTATTCATTTTCGTCTTCGGAACTCAAACCGTTCGCCCGTAACAGCCAATCGAAATATGTGGCGAAGCCGCCAAACAGGAAGTGAGCTCATATCTCAGTAACCCTTGCATGTATCAAAGCCAAACTTGGTGCATGGACTCAGGACTCAATCAGGGGGACGCTCAAGAAATCTGGTGACCTTTGACCTCTAGGGGGCGCTGTAATTAAGAAACATGCCTTTTGGCCTGTAGCTGCTGTTGTGCTTAGAATTAAAACGCACTAGTGGTGTCTGGTAATACTGTTGGAGGTCCTTAGGCCGACCCAGGCCAACTTGTGATGTCATCGTAATTGATTCGGCCGCCATATTAGATTTAATCAAAAACACGTACGAATTTTCGCAGGTCACAAATTTCAGTGGATCCTCACCAAAATTGGCACAGAACATCTTCAGACCATGCCTTATCAGTGCATCGCTTTTTGGAACGATTGACAGTAGCATTCGACTGTAACAGCCAATCGAAACTTGCGGCAAAGCCGCCAAACAGGAAGTGAGCTCATATCTCAGCAACCCTGCCATGTATCATCACCAAACTTACTACATATATTCATGACCCCATTAGGAGGACGCTCAAGAAATTTGGTGACCTTTGACCTGTAGGGGGTGCTGCAATTAGCAATGTTGCATTTTGATCTGTAGTTGCGATGTGTTTTATCGATCTTTTATTTTTGGATGTGAAACAGATGACAACATATTCCATCCAGTCATTCTAATGCGTGCGTGGTAGGGCGGGGCGGGACGGGGTGGGATGGGCAGGGGTGATTAGGTGGAGGGGCTGGCTGGCGGAGGCGGTGGCAGTACTCAGCCCTGTTTCAGCCCTACAAAATCAGTTATGTTTGATGTGACACTTGTTGAAAGTGTTGATCGCGAGTGTCTGCTGAGTTCTATCTTGTCGCCGTGGCTACTCCGGCCTATACTGCTTGGCCCCCTCATTGCTGCTTGCAGCTATATTTATTATTATTATTCCTCTGCCATTGAAGTCAATGGCAGCCCATAGAACCGTCTGGCAAAAAGTTCTGAAATTTGGCACAGTGATTGGAGACAGTCCAATGATTAATTTCACCAAGTTTCATGTCGGCACCTCTAGCGCTCTAGCGCCACCAACAGGCCAAAGTTGGACTTGCGTTCATGCACGTAACTTCTGACCCGTTGACCCGATTGTCAAAAATGAGGTATCGCTGGAATCCTTGGACCAAGCTGAGTTCAACGCACCCTATGACGTCAATTTCCGCCATGATGGATTTTCCGCCATTTTGGATTTCATCAAAAACACTAAAAAGTCTTCACAGGTCACAAATTTTGTCCGATCGACACCAAACCTGACACACTTCATCTTCAGACCAAGCCTCACAAAAGTTATTCCTTTTCGTCTTCGGAACTCAAACCGTTCGCCCGTAACAGCCAATCGAAATATGCGGCGAAGCCGCCAAACAGGAAGTGAGCTCATATCTCAGCAACCCAATCATCTATCATAACCAAACTTAGTACATGGACTCAGGACCCAATCAGGGGGACGCTCAAGAAATCTGGTGACCTTTGACCTCTAGGGGGCGCTATAATTAAGAAACATGCCTTTTGGCCTGTAGCTGCTGTTGTGCTTAGAATTAAAACGCACTACTGGTGTCTGTTAATACTGTTGGAGGTCCTTAGGCCGACCCAAGCCAATTTGTGATGTCATCATAACTGATTCGGCCGCCATATTGGATTTAATCAAAAACACATGAAAATTTTCGCAGGTCACAAATTTCAGCGGATCCTCGCCAACATTGGCAGAGATCATCTTCAGACCATGCCTTATCAGTGCTTTGCTTTCTGCAACAATTGCCAGAAGCATTCGGCTGTAACAGCCAATCGAAACTTGCGGCGAAGCCGCCAAACAGGAAGTGAGCTCATATCTCAGCAACCCTTGCATGTATCAAAGCCAAACTTGGTGCATGGACTCAGGACCCAATCAGGGGGACGCTCAAGAAATCTGGTGACCTTTGACCTCTAGGGGGCGCTGTAATTAAGAAACATGCCTTTTGGCCTGTAGCTGCTGTTGTGCTTAGAATTAAAACGCACTAGTGGTGTCTGGTAATACTGTTGGAGGTCCTTAGGCCGATCCAGGCCAACTTGTGATGTCATCTTAATTGATTCGGCCGCCCTATTGGATTTAATCAAAAACATCAAAAAGTTTTCACAGGTCGCAAATTTCATCTAATTTTCACCACCATTGGCACAGATCATCTTCAGACCATAACCTATGAATATCTTGCTCTCTTGAACAATTGACAAAAGCATTCGCCCGTAACCGCCAATCGAAATTGGTGGCGAAGCCGCCAAACAGGAAGTGAGCTCATATCTCAGCAACCCTGCCATGTATCATAACCAAACTTACTACATATATTCATGACCCCATTAGGAGGACGCTCAAAAACTTTGGTGACCTTTGACCTGTAGGGGGTGCTGCAATTAGCAATGTTGCATTTTGATCTGTAGTTGCGATGTGTTTTATCGATCTTTTATTTTTGGATGTGAAACAGATGACAACATATTCCATCCAGTCATTCTAATGCGTGCGTGGTAGGGCGGGGCGGGACGGGGTGGGACGGGCAGGGGTGATTAGGTGGGGGTGCTGGCTGGCGGAGGCGGTGGCAATACTCAGCCCTGTTTCAGCCCTACAAAATCAGTTATGTTTGATGTAACACTTGTTGAAAGTGTTGATCGCGAGTGTCTGCTGAGTTCTATCTTGTCGCCGTGGCTACTCCGGCCTATACTGCTTGGCCCCCTCATTGCTGCTTGCAGCTATATTTATTATTATTATTATTATTAACAATAATAATAGCACTAAATAAATAAATCGTTTTTATACTTCTTCTGAGTTATGAGTTTTGAAAAGTTGCCGTGTTGCATAATATTGTCATGTTGTTTGGCTTTGATATTTTAATATGACTGGAGACAGCTGGGGCTGTCACAGTAATCATTGTTCACTTAAATGGTGCCTTGTAAGACTATCATTGGTAAAAAGCTTCTAAATCAGTATTACGGCATGAAAAATTTTGTGAAGGGTGCCATTTGGTTTTATTCAATGTCAATGTGTTCATCAGAAACTGTTCACTGTGATGTAACTTTGTTTACAATTTATAGACTTTTTGTGTGAAAATACCTTGAAATAAAATCTGAAAATGCCAGTAGGTTTTCAATCGAGTAAAGTGGAAAGCTCATCGATTTTAAAGGATATGTTTCAACACTGCAAAGACCCTTCTCGAACAAAACTTTAAAATGTTTATTTTATTGCAGAATGAGTGAAAGAGGGAGATCAATAAAGGCAGGGTAAAACAGGGAGGAAGGCCGTGAAAAGCTTCATGATGGGTGACAGTTTACAGCAATAAGATCTGAGAGTCATGCTTGAGTCAAAAATTGGGTTGAAGTTTGAGTAAAAAATATAGCTGTGTCAACTTCGCATATACCATCTCAAATCCTGTCTGAAAGAGATCTCTTCTTAAGTTCGTCCTTATTTAGATCCTTATCTTTGAGACTATTCTCATGTGTGTCCAGTTGATGTTGATTGAATGGGGAGTGTAAACAGACAGATGGAAGCTATAGGCTGTAAAAGAGAAACACATACAGGTGTTACACTGTGTTCAGGCAAGTATTAGTGGTCCAGCACACACTTTCTGGATCGTACCTGTCTTAATCCAACTCCCCACTGACACACAATTCCATTCCTTTTCACCTGCTGGACTTTTAGCCAGGGGGTGGGTTCTCAGTCCTCACTTACAGAGACCTGTTATGTATGATTGATGTGTTCGGTCCTGATGTGGTGTAAGTAATAGGCAAAAAGTTCCAGCTCTTCTGATTCCATGCTGGAATCCTTCTTCTCTATGCCCTGATATTTTGTGGTGTTGGGTGTGCCTGTGTGTCCAGTTGATGGTAAGTTCATGGGGACTGGGAGTAGACAGATAGGTCCCTCAACTGTAAAATAGAAGCAGAGAATATAAATCATTATACCATGTGTTGTGGCAGCAATGCATCTTAAATGGACACTTACTCGGTTCACTAACTACTGTACCTACCTGTCCAAACCCAAGTCCCCACTGACACACATTTCCTTCTGTTGTTATCCTGGAGGGGTGGTGGGCACATAGGTACCATAGGTGTGGCTTCTGGGAAAGCCAAAATGTGCCACCTCTTTTTTCCCTGATACGCAGGGTGGGTCCTTCAGGGAAAAAAGCTGGTGAACTGTGAGTAGCACAAAGCTTGCCTGTGTGTCCAGTTGATGTTGAGTAACTGGGGACTGGAAGTAGACAAATAGACCCCTCAGCTGTAGAAGAGAAGTAGAGAGAACATAAAAACGTTATACTGTGTGTTAGTGGCAGTAAGACATGTTAAATGGACTCTTACTCAGTTAACTACCTGCCTGTGTGTGCAGTTGTTGAATAAACTCAAATAACTACCACTACCTGTCTAAACCCAAATCCCCACTGACACACATTTCCTTTCCTGTCATCCTTTAGGGGTAGAGTGCTCTCTTAGTGTGCAGTAATAGATGATCAGGAGCATAGATGATGTGGCTTGTGATGTTGATGCAACCCCTAAAATGTGCCACCTCTTGTCTTCGTATGCAGGGTCCTTCAAATCATTGCGCTGGTCAAAGTAGCGACCAAGTTTGCCTGTGTGTCCAGTTGATGTTGAGTAGTTGGGGACCGGAAGTAGAGATGGACCCCTCGACTGTGAAAGAGAAGCAGATTCCTAAAAGCAGTCTACTGTGTTTCTGACACTAAGCATTGATTTGTAGTGATATGGGTGTTTGTTGAGTAGGCCTTACCTGTCTACATCCAAATCCCCACCGACACACAGCTCCATTTCTATCATCCTCTGGCCAAACCTAGAGGACCAGTGTGCTCCTAGTATGCACAGATTCATGCCTTGTTGTATCGATGGAGTTTGTGGCCTCTGATGTTGATATGGTGGAAAATCAAATGCCATCCCTTCTGTTATGCTTGGATCCTTCTAATTGTTGTGCTGATATTAGTAGCATCATGTGTACCCGTGTGTCCAACTGATGGTGAGTGAATTGGGGACTGGAAGTTGACAAATGGATCCTCCTCTGACTGACTGGAAGAACAGGATGAAGCATGATTAGTTTGTGGTGCTTAGGCTTATTGTGTGGTTATTCCCTACCCTTAAATGAACTGAATGAACAATATTTGGATCTTGCCGGGCTTTTGAACCCTTACCTGTCTGAGTCCAAGTCCCCGCAGACACACAGCGCCGCGGCGCTCATCCAAGGACCACTCTGTGAGTGGACATGGGCTTGCGGGTTCTGAGACGGAAGGTGCGGGCCATCGGCAAGGCGAGCGTGAGGCGTCTCCGGCGCCTGTGCGGCGGTCTGCACGTGCGTCTGCGTTCTCTGGCGTCGCTTTGCAAAGTCTCCAGTGGAACTGCGTGCTCGGGGATGACACGGTGCACGTCCTGCTCATACCCAGGGTCCCTTTGGGTCCTAGAGGAAGCGGCTACGTTACTCCCGCGGCCGTGGAGGCTGACGGATGCTTGCTGCTGCTTCTGCTGCTGCTGCTGCGTCTCTCTCAAGGCGGACAGGATCATGCGTGGCGGCTCGTGATCGCAGGCTGTGCTGTGAGGCACGCTGGTTGCCTGCTGGAGCTCCCTCATCTGCTGTTGATCACTGATGTTACAGACCATAGATGCATTCTGGCTCAGTGGAGGGAGTGTGGTGGATTGGTCAACAGTGCTACTGAGGCGTCTGGGCTCCATTTGTGGCCTCCTGGGTAGAAGACGTGGCCTCGGGGCCAGTGGAGATCGCTCGAATGGAGGAAGTCGTGGTGCCGTCTGTGGCCTGGTCCTTTCCTGGTACTCACTCCAATTGGTGCTAATGCTGTCACCAGCAGCGAAGCAAACGCATTCATTTGTGTCTGCTGACACATACGTATAAGCCGGAGAGTCACGATTGTGCCTTGCTTGGCGTCTTCCTGGGCGCCTCCCGATGTCGCTAGGTGCTGCCGGGGACTGTGGTGGTGGAACTGGTTCCAGGCGAACAACTCGGGACGGCTCTTCTGCATGGACCGCCTCACCCTGCATTGTTATGTTGCGGCGCCTGCTTGCTCTTGGCTGCGTGGGTCTGCTGGGCTCCCTGGGCCTCGTGTCTGCAGGAGGCAGTGGTCTGAGTAGCCTCGGGCCTGCACAGCCCGTCAGGTCCAATCCGCTCCCAGAGGGGCCGGCCTGCATCATGTGTGCGGACTGACCAGCTGCCGCGATGCTCCTAGGGTCTCCTCCAGGTGCCCGGCCCATCGGCCCAACTGCTGCTCGCAGTTCCCTCTGAGTCACCCCGTTCCTGGCCAGAGGCAACCTTCCATGAGGCGCGGTGGACTTTGTCACCTGAAGCCTTGGGTGGAGCGTGGCTGCGGTGGAGGTCAGCGAGACTGTTCCGTGAAGTGTCGGGAAGCGGGTGGGCTCGTGTGGCGTGAGCGTCACACGACTATCTGCCACAGGGAAGATATCCCGTTGGGTTACAAGCGGGAAATGTAACCTTGGCTCCGACTCACGAGGCCAATCCTCACGGCGCCTGGAGGAATTGTCTTCAGGTGGCTCCTTTCCTGGGTTTCCTATGTCTTTCATGGTTATACCATTGAGACGGAAGCCCAGTGTAACTGTCTCTGGTAAAATAAAGAAATGAAAAGATACATGTAATTAGACTATCTATTAGAATTTTAACAAATCTAATTGTTAATTTAGTTTTTAGAGTGTTGTCTGAAACTTACATCAACTGAAATCGTATATTAGTCAAAATGAAATATTATGAAAACTGTATTTTCTCTTGACTGATTGAATCTCTCGTCTGGGACTGGGGCAATACTGTAAAATCAGCTGAATTTATACAAATTCTGACGATGACGTCAAAGAAATGCATTGTGGCCATTATGACATAGCTCGTCATAAACGGTTTGCGCCTGCATGGAAATGAACGTCACAATTCAATCACTGTTCTGAAGTCTCCTGCAGCTCTGATTGAACGAAATTACTGTCGTAGAAGGCTATGTTATGTACACCGTCTCTTCACTGATCTCGCCTGTTATTCCATCCACAAGACAGCAGAACAAAACCTTTTTATCTGTCAGGATCAGTAGTCATTCAGCTCCGTGATATGTAGCCTAATTAACGAGATTCCCCCCATATACGGACATAGAAAGAAAAAAGACGATAGGTATAGGCTACTATAGGAAACCAACAAACACCACCATCTGAAATGTAATCAAATGTAAATAACGCACAAATTATTAGCCTAGTGATGGTTCCAGAGAGAGTAGCCTAAACACTGAGGGGTTTGTCCTGGTGGTTTTGCGTTTTTCGTAAGTGGCGTGCGCTATCAAAAGCTTATATTTACTGCATCATGCGGAGCGGTAGGCATGTCAACAATATCGCAAAAGCTACCGGTACAATTATCATAAAACTTGTTGGAAAGGTGTACAGGCTAAGGAAACCCCATTCATTTTTGGAGCCGATCAGAGGATCTTTGAAGCATTTTCCATTGTAGCCTATTTCTTGCAATGATAGCGAAAGTGAAACTAGTGCCCTTTTAGTTCAAATGATGAATTTGTTCATACATGTGTCATTCATTTATTTTGTCATTCATTTATTCTTACACCATAAGACACTTTTTGCATCTGTGCCTATGTTTGTCAAGCCCCCCCAATGTTGACATCATGACTACGTCCTTGCTAGGCCTGATATAAAG
Organism: Alosa sapidissima; assembly: GCF_018492685.1. Taxonomy (NCBI): domain Eukaryota; kingdom Metazoa; phylum Chordata; class Actinopteri; order Clupeiformes; family Clupeidae; genus Alosa; species Alosa sapidissima. The sequence goes on from NC_055964.1 coordinate 8,275,240, forward strand.
GCTAATGATGATGATGCTACATTAGATTGGCTATACAATTCATTATTTACTAAAGGAATGGCCAATTAATAAAAAAGGTAGCAATCTAAATTTATCCAAATTCGTTTGAAGCCAAGATAAAGCCAGATAGCATAAGATATAGTTTGCATCTGTGCCCAATATTATGACAGCTCATTGTGTGATCTGAAATATTATGTAAAAATATAATATATTTTTCCCCGCCCCTCTCTTCAGTTAAGATGTTCAGAACTGCACCAAATTTTATGTGTATGATTAACCTGACATTCTCTGGGTGTATGCAAAGTTTTGTAGAATTTCATTCATGGGGGGCTCTAAAAAAATTAAGTTATGTGTACATTTAGTGACTGTACACTCATTCGCCTGTAGATGGTGGTGCACACATATACACACGCACACACACACACAGGCACACACATATTATCGGTATCGGCAATTAGAACGGCCGATACATAATTACAAATTCAGCAGGATTAAAGGAAAACCAAATATTCATCATCAATTGGCTGCATTTCCAGTATTGGCATTAGGTAGTCGTTTGTCCACCAGATGACGCATCTTTGCAGTGAGACGTAATTTTGTTGGAAGTTAATCTAATGTGGGTTGGAAAGACAAGGACAACACTGTAGTTTACAGCAGAGAACGTCTAATAAGGGTAGGATGATTTCCACATGAAATGTAATTCCCATTTCTTCTTGAAGCCGAAATAAATCTGAGAATGTTTATCGGACATGCTTGTTTTTTACTGCAGGTACAGTAGGCTACGTTAATCTTGTAAGTTATAGCCTAGGAGGTAAGTAAAATAATGTACCGTTAGCATTGGTTGAGTGATGGAGGCCAATTTGATTATGTATTTGTAGAAAACCATAAATGCGGTTATAGGCTACCAAGCAAATTGATAACAGCACTAATTCTATCTTACGACTGTCATCCCATTCTCTTATGACCATAACCTAGGCTACTAGCAGGAGCTAAGTGAGTTAGCCACAACACGTTCGCTAACGTGATGGTTTTCTAATGGAAAATATATAGGCTACCTGAAAGATAACTTGTCTATGATGCATCCTAAACTCCGGGCTGGGACATTTCTGCTCAAAGTCTCAAAAAGCATCTGTCAATGTTCATTCCCAAACACCCACTAGGCTACTTCAATCCTCTATTTTCAAAGGTGATTCAAGTAAGGAAGAGCATGGCTCAAAGTAAAGTAACTAGGACTGAAACATAAATTCGTCAAAGTGAATAATTCGTGTCAACTCGCCGCAATGTAGATTTATTAACGCACCCGTGATGATCTACATCTCCATTTAAACCAAATGTTTTAGAGCGCAAGTTGAGAGATGTATTCAGGACAGGGCTGTACCTACACATATTTGTTGCACGTGCTACAAAAATCATTCCTTGCGATGGATGATTTAGTACCAACGTTACACCGGTCTAATAGTTTTGCCTATGGCTAGCCTGAGACGCTTTTTGTTTGTTCGAAGTGCGTGTTTAGGGTGTGAGAGGGGAGTCGATGTGCTTTGATTCCAGCTTGGTAGTTGTAGTCTATGCAATTAAAAAGCACATGTGTGTGAAGTATCCAAACAATGATAACACTTTCTTTATTATGGCTGCTTTAGCCACAGACCTTCAGCTACTGTACAGTGGGCCCCATTTAGAAGTGTCCACTTCATTCGCGCTTTCCGTGATTCACGCAGCTGCGTGAAATGTATTACTACTGATATGCAAAATTATTAACTTTTCGCCAAGAGGTGGCAGCTTAAGTCCGCTTGATACTGTTGGTTCCCAAAGGAGATTTTATTTGGGTCGCCAGCATAGCCTAGTGACAATATATGTTGTGTAATAGGCCTAGCATAGGGCCTACATTATATAGCTTATAGTTTAACGGTCACGGTTTTGTCATAACTCCCTCTATGCATTTTTGCATTTAGAATAGCTCTAAAACCGGGGGGCAAACGTTGCAGAGGGGGCGCAATATAGGCTATTTCTATCGGGCGCCTACCATGGACTAGGCTGGGTGAACCCAGCCTGATCTGCCGACAGTTTCTTTTTCGATTTCTTAAAAGATTGAGCTTGGTCTGGCGAAAGCCAGACTAACCATGGACCTAATAGTTGCAAAATGCAAGGGAACATGAATCAGCCTATATTTGCACAAACAATAACGGACAGCAGCTCTTCAACTTGGCCGTTAAAATGTGTATCTAGAGACGCATTTCATGAAGGCCCTTTTGGACATGTCAGTTATTTGCACCACTGGGTAAAACTGCATTTTGTTTTAGACTACTGGTATTTAATTTGTGCATTGACAATTAAGTTGAATAACATATGAACTAGATGACTAAACTCTTGCATATGTAGAAGAATAAACATTCACAAAAATCCATGACATGACCTCTCTTCTTGATAGCTGTTGAAAACTGCATGGATCTGACAGGGATTGTTTTGTTAAATAACAAAAACAATCCCTAATACATTAATACATTAAATACATTATGCTGCTACCGTCTGCTTTTCCCAAATACAATGTAGCCTACAGGTGTACCTTTCATCAGTCCAGTTGCTATGGATGGACTGTGATGAACTGCCCTACTTGTGATTGTTTAGAGATTTTAAAGGTTTTATAACAATGCTACACATTTTTTGGCAAGTGCTACAAATCTATTCACCTTTGCAGCGCCAGTAGGCTACTTTGTGTGCGGCCCGCAAACACGCATTCCAAACCAGCATACACAAAAGTTTCAAGAGTGGGGGATGGAGTAGAAGATGGAGACAAATTCATTAATTAATGATTTATTTTCGCGGCATGGATGTACAGGACTGTGCGGCGGTCATATTGTGTACCGCTATGCGGTACATCTAGTTACTAAAGTAATGGCCAATTAATAAAAAAGGTAGCAATCTAAATTTATCCAAATTCGTTTGAAGCCAAGATATAGCCAGATACTGTAGCATAATATATAGTTTGCATCTGTGCCCAATATTATGACACAGTTCATTGTGTGATCTGAAATATTATTATTATTATTATTATTATTAACAATAATAATAGCACTAAATAAATACATCGTTTTTATACTTCTTCTGAGTTATGAGTTTTGAAAAGTTGCCGTGTTGCATAATATTGTCATGTTGTTTGGCTTTGATATTTTAATATGACTGGAGACAGCTGGGGCTGTCACAGTAATCATTGTTCACTTAAATGGTGCCTTGTAAGACTATCATTGGTAAAAAGCTTCTAAATCAGTATTACGGCATGAAAAATGTTGTGAAGGGTGCCATTTGGTTTTATTCAATGTCAATGTGTTCATCAGAAACTGTTCACTGTGATGTAACTTTGTTTACAATTTATAGACATTTTGTGTGAAAATACCTTGAAATAAAATCTGAAAATGCCAGTAGGTTTTCAATCGAGTAAAGTGGAAAGCTCATCGATTTTAAAGGATATGTTTCAACACTGCAAAGACCCTTCTCGAACAAAACTTTAAAATGTTTATTTTATTGCAGAATGAGTGAAAGAGGGAGATCAATAAAGGCAGGGTAAAACAGGGAGGAAGGCCGTGAAAAGCTTCATGATGGGTGACAGTTTACAGCAATAAGATCTGAGAGTCATGCTTGAGTCAAAAATTGGGTTGAAGTTTGAGTAAAAAATATAGCTGTGTCAACTTCGCATATACCATCTCAAATCCTGTCTGAAAGAGATCTCTTCTTAAGTTCTTCCTTATTTAGATCCTTATCTTTGAGACTATTCTCATGTGTGTCCAGTTGATGTTGATTGAATGGGGAGTGTAAACAGACAGATGGAAGCTATAGGCTGTAAAAGAGAAACACATACAGGTGTTACACTGTGTTCAGGCAAGTATTAGTGGTCCAGCACACACTTTCTGGATCGTACCTGTCTTAATCCAACTCCCCACTGACACACAATTCCATTCCTTTTCACCTGCTGGACTTTTAGCCAGGGGGTGGGTTCTCAGTCCTCACTTACAGAGACCTGTTATGTATGATTGATGTGTTCGGTCCTGATGTGGTGTAAGTAATAGGCAAAAAGTTCCAGCTCTTCTGATTCCATGCTGGAATCCTTCTTCTCTATGCCCTGATATTTTGTGGTGTTGGGTGTGCCTGTGTGTCCAGTTGATGGTAAGTTCATGGGGACTGGGAGTAGACAGATAGGTCCCTCAACTGTAAAATAGAAGCAGAGAATATAAATCATTATACCATGTGTTGTGGCAGCAATGCATCTTAAATGGACACTTACTCGGTTCACTAACTACTGTACCTACCTGTCCAAACCCAAGTCCCCACTGACACACATTTCCTTCTGTTGTTATCCTGGAGGGGTGGTGGGCACATAGGTACCATAGGTGTGGCTTCTGGGAAAGCCAAAATGTGCCACCTCTTTTTTCCCTGATACGCAGGGTGGGTCCTTCAGGGAAAAAAGCTGGTGAACTGTGAGTAGCACAAAGCTTGCCTGTGTGTCCAGTTGATGTTGAGTAACTGGGGACTGGAAGTAGACAAATAGACCCCTCAGCTGTAGAAGAGAAGTAGAGAGAACATAAAAACGTTATACTGTGTGTTAGTGGCAGTAAGACATGTTAAATGGACTCTTACTCAGTTAACTACCTGCCTGTGTGTGCAGTTGTTGAATAAACTCAAATAACTACCACTACCTGTCTAAACCCAAATCCCCACTGACACACATTTCCTTTCCTGTCATCCTTTAGGGGTAGAGTGCTCTCTTAGTGTGCAGTAATAGATGATCAGGAGCATAGATGATGTGGCTTGTGATGTTGATGCAACCCCTAAAATGTGCCACCTCTTGTCTTCGTATGCAGGGTCCTTCAAATCATTGCGCTGGTCAAAGTAGCGACCAAGTTTGCCTGTGTGTCCAGTTGATGTTGAGTAGTTGGGGACCGGAAGTAGAGATGGACCCCTCGACTGTGAAAGAGAAGCAGATTCCTAAAAGCAGTCTACTGTGTTTCTGACACTAAGCATTGATTTGTAGTGATATGGGTGTTTGTTGAGTAGGCCTTACCTGTCTACATCCAAATCCCCGCCGACACACAGCTCCATTTCTATCATCCTCTGGCCAAACCTAGAGGACCAGTGTGCTCCTAGAATGCACAGATTCATGCCTTGTTGTATCGATGGAGTTTGTGGCCTCTGATGTTGATATGGTGGAAAATCAAATGCCATCCCTTCTGTTATGCTTGGATCCTTCTAATTGTTGTGCTGATATTAGTAGCATCATGTGTACCCGTGTGTCCAACTGATGGTGAGTGAATTGGGGACTGGAAGTTGACAAATGGATCCTCCTCTGACTGACTGGAAGAACAGGATGAAGCATGATTAGTTTGTGGTGCTTAGGCTTATTGTGTGGTTATTCCCTACCCTTAAATGAACTGAATGAACAATATTTGGATCTTGCCGGGCTTTTGAACCCTTACCTGTCTGAGTCCAAGTCCCCGCAGACACACAGCGCCGCGGCGCTCATCCAAGGACCACTCTGTGAGTGGACATGGGCTTGCGGGTTCTGAGACGGAAGGTGCGGGCCATCGGCAAGGCGAGCGTGAGGCGTCTCCGGCGCCTGTGCGGCGGTCTGCACGTGCGTCTGCGTTCTCTGGCGTCGCTTTGCAAAGTCTCCAGTGGAACTGCGTGCTCGGCGATGACACGGTGCACGTCCTGCTCATACCCAGGGTCCCTTTGGGTCCTAGAGGAAGCGGCTACGTTACTCCCGCGGCCGTGGAGGCTGACGGATGCTTGCTGCTGCTTCTGCTGCTGCTGCTGCGTCTCTCTCAAGGCGGACAGGATCATGCGTGGCGGCTCGTGATCGCAGGCTGTGCTGTGAGGCACGCTGGTTGCCTGCTGGAGCTCCCTCATCTGCTGTTGATCACTGATGTTACAGACCATAGATGCATTCTGGCTCAGTGGAGGGAGTGTGGTGGATTGGTCAACAGTGCTACTGAGGCGTCTGGGCTCCATTTGTGGCCTCCTGGGTAGAAGACGTGGCCTCGGGGCCAGTGGAGATCGCTCGAATGGAGGAAGTCGTGGTGCCGTCTGTGGCCTGGTCCTTTCCTGGTACTCACTCCAATTGGTGCTAATGCTGTCACCAGCAGCGAAGCAAACGCATTCATTTGTGTCTGCTGACACATACGTATAAGCCGGAGAGTCACGATTGTGCCTTGCTTGGCGTCTTCCTGGGCGCCTCCCGATGTCGCTAGGTGCTGCCGGGGACTGTGGTGGTGGAACTGGTTCCAGGCGAACAACTCGGGGCGGCTCTTCTGCATGGACCGCCTCACCCTGCATTGTTATGTTGCGGCGCCTGCTTGCTCTTGGCTGCGTGGGTCTGCTGGGCTCCCTGGGCCTCGTGTCTGCAGGAGGCAGTGGTCTGAGTAGCCTCGGGCCTGCACAGCCCGTCAGGTCCAATCCGCTCCCAGAGGGGCCGGCCTGCATCATGTGTGCGGACTGACCAGCTGCCGCGATGCTCCTAGGGTCTCCTCCAGGTGCCCGGCCCATCGGCCCAACTGCTGCTCGCAGTTCCCTCTGAGTCACCCCGTTCCTGGCCAGAGGCAACCTTCCATGAGGCGCGGTGGACTTTGTCACCTGAAGCCTTGGGTGGAGCGTGGCTGCGGTGGAGGTCAGCGAGACTGTTCCGTGAAGTGTCGGGAAGCGGGTGGGCTCGTGTGGCGTGAGCGTCACACGACTATCTGCCACAGGGAAGATATCCCGTTGGGTTTCAAGCGGGAAATGTAACCTTGGCTCCGACTCACGAGGCCAATCCTCACGGCGCCTGGAGGAATTGTCTTCAGGTGGCTCCTTTCCTGGGTTTCCTATGTCTTTCATGGTTATACCATTGAGACGGAAGCCCAGTGTAACTGTCTCTGGTAAAATAAAGAAATGAAAAGATACATGTAATTAGACTATCTATTAGAATTTTAACAAATCTAATTGTTAATTTAGTTTTTAGAGTGTTGTCTGAAACTTACATCAACTGAAATCGTATATTAGTCAAAATGAAATATTATGAAAACTGTATTTTCTCTTGACTGATTGAATCTCTCGTCTGGGACTGGGGCAATACTGTAAAATCAGCTGAATTTATACAAATTCTGACGATGACGTCAAAGAAATGCATTGTGGCCATTATGACATAGCTCGTCATAAACGGTTTGCGCCTGCATGGAAATGAACGTCACAATTCAATCACTGTTCTGAAGTCTCCTGCAGCTCTGATTGAACGAAATTACTGTCGTAGAAGGCTATGTTATGTACACCGTCTCTTCACTGATCTCGCCTGTTATTCCATCCACAAGACAGCAGAACAAAACCTTTTTATCTGTCAGGATCAGTAGTCATTCAGCTCCGTGATATGTAGCCTAATTAACGAGATTCCCCCCATATACGGACATAGAAAGAAAAAAGACGATAGGTATAGGCTACTATAGGAAACCAACAAACACCACCATCTGAAATGTAATCAAATGTAAATAACGCACAAATGATTAGCCTAGTGATGGTTCCAGAGAGAGTAGCCTAAACACTGAGGGGTTTGTCCTGGTGGTTTTGCGTTTTTCGTAAGTGGCGTGCGCTATCAAAAGCTTATATTTACTGCATCATGCGGAGCGGTAGGCATGTCAACAATATCGCAAAAGCTACCGGTACAATTATCATAAAACTTGTTGGAAAGGTGTACAGGCTAAGGAAACCCCATTCATTTTTGGAGCCGATCAGAGGATCTTTGAAGCATTTTCCATTGTAGCCTATTTCTTGCAATGATAGCGAAAGTGAAACTAGTGCCCTTTTAGTTCAAATGATGAATTTGTTCATACATGTGTCATTCATTTATTTTGTCATTCATTTATTCTTACACCATAAGACACTTTTTGCATCTGTGCCTATGTTTGTCAAGCCCCCCCAATGTTGACATCATGACTACGTCCTTGCTAGGCCTGATATAAAGGCTAATGATGATGATGCTACATTAGATTGGCTATACAATTCATTATTTACTAAAGGAATGGCCAACTAATAAAAAAAGGTAGCAATCTAAATTTATCCAAATTCGTTTGAAGCCAAGATAAAGCCAGATAGCATAAGATATAGTTTGCATCTGTGCCCAATATTATGACAGCTCATTGTGTGATCTGAAATATTATGTAAAAATATAATATATTTTTCCCCGCCCCTCTCTTCAGTTAAGATGTTCAGAACTGCACCAAATTTTATGTGTATGATTAACCTGACATTCTCTGGGTGTATGCAAAGTTTTGTAGAATGTCATTCATGGGGGGCTCTAAAAAAATTAAGTTATGTGTACATTTAGTGACTGTACACTCATTCGCCTGTAGATGGTGGTGCACACATATCCACACGCACACACACACACAGGCACACATATATATTCGGTATCGGCAATTAGAACGGCCGATACATAATTACAAATTCAGCAGGATTAAAGGAAAACCAAATATTCATCATCAATTGGCTGCATTTCCAGTATTGGCATTAGGTAGTCGTTTGTCCACCAGATGACGCATCGTTGCAGTGAGACGTAATTTTGTTGGAAGTTAATCTAATGTGGGTTGGAAAGACAAGGACAACACTGTAGTTTACAGCAGAGAACGTCTAATAAGGGTAGGATGATTTCCACATGAAATGTAATTCCCATTTCTTCTTGAAGCCGAAATAAATCTGAGAATGTTTATCGGACATGCTTGTTTTTTACTGCAGGTACAGTAGGCTACGTTAATCTTGTAAGTTATAGCCTAGGAGGTAAGTAAAATAATGTACCGTTAGCATTGGTTGAGTGATGGAGGCCAATTTGATTATGTATTTGTAGAAAACCATAAATGCGGTTATAGGCTACCAAGCAAATTGATAACAGCACTAATTCTATCTTACGACTGTCATCCCATTCTCTTATGACCATAACCTAGGCTACTAGCAGGAGCTAAGTGAGTTAGCCACAACACGTTCGCTAACGTGATGGTTTTCTAATGGAAAATATATAGGCTACCTGAAAGATAACTTGTCTATGATGCATCCTAAACTCCGGGCTGGGACATTTCTGCTCAAAGTCTCAAAAAGCATCTGAGTCAATGTTCATTCCCAAACACCCACTAGGCTACTTCAATCCTCTATTTTCAAAGGTGATTCAAGTAAGGAAGAGCATGGCTCAAAGTAAAGTAACTAGGACTGAAACATAAATTCGTCAAAGTGAATAATTCGTGTCAACTCGCCGCAATGTAGATTTATTAACGCACCCGTGATGATCTACATCTCCATTTAAACCAAATGTTTTAGAGCGCAAGTTGAGAGATGTATTCAGGACAGGGCTGCACCTACACATATTTGTTGCACGTGCTACAAAAATCATTCCTTGCGATGGATGATTTAGTACCAACGTTACACCGGTCTGATAGTTTTGCCTATGGCTAGCCTGAGACGCTTTTTGTTTGTTCGAAGTGCGTGTTTAGGGTGTGAGAGGGGAGTCGATGTGCTTTGATTCCAGCTTGGTAGTTGTAGTCTATGCAATTAAAAAGCACATGTGTGTGAAGTATCCAAACAATGATAACACTTTCTTTATTATGGCTGCTTTAGCCACAGACCTTCAGCTACTGTACAGTGGGCCCCATTTAGAAGTGTCCACTTCATTCGCGCTTTCCGTGATTCACGCAGCTGCGTGAAATGTATTACTACTGATATGCAAAATTATTAACTTTTCGCCAAGAGGTGGCAGCTTAAGTCCGCTTGATACTGTTGGTTCCCAAAGGAGATTTTATTTGGGTCGCCAGCATAGCCTAGTGACAATATATGTTGTGTAATAGGCCTAGCATAGGGCCTACATTATATAGCTTATAGTTTAACGGTCACGGTTTTGTCATAACTCCCTCTATGCATTTTTGCATTTAGAATAGCTCTAAAACCGGGGGGCAAACGTTGCAGAGGGGGCGCAATATAGGCTATTTCTATCGGGCGCCTACCATGGACTAGGCTGGGTGAACCCAGCCTGATCTGCCGACAGTTTCTTTTTCGATTTCTTAAAAGATTGAGCTTGGTCTGGCGAAAGCCAGACTAACCATGGACCTAATAGTTGCAAAATGCAAGGGAACATGAATCAGCCTATATTTGCACAAACAATAACGGACAGCAGCTCTTCAACTTGGCCGTTAAAATGTGTATCTAGAGACGCATTTCATGAAGGCCCTTTTGGACATGTCAGTTATTTGCACCACTGGGTAAAACTGCATTTTGTTTTAGACTACTGGTATTTAATTTGTGCATTGACAATTAAGTTGAATAACATATGAACTAGATGACTAAACTCTTGCATATGTAGAAGAATAAACATTCACAAAAATCCATGACATGACCTCTCTTCTTGATAGCTGTTGAAAACTGCATGGATCTGACAGGGATTGTTTTGTTAAATAACAAAAACAATCCCTAATACATTAATACATTAAATACATTATGCTGCTACCGTCTGCTTTTCCCAAATACAATGTAGCCTACAGGTGTACCTTTCATCAGTCCAGTTGCTATGGATGGACTGTGATGAACTGCCCTACTTGTGATTGTTTAGAGATTTTAAAGGTTTTATAACAATGCTACACATTTTTTGGCAAGTGCTACAAATCTATTCACCTTTGCAGCGCCAGTAGGCTACTTTGTGTGCGGCCCGCAAACACGCATTCCAAACCAGCATACACAAAAGTTTCAAGAGTGGGGGATGGAGTAGAAGATGGAGACAAATTCATTAATTAATGATTTATTTTCGCGGCATGGATGTACAGGACTGTGCGGCGGTCATATTGTGTACCGCTATGCGGTACATCTAGTTACTAAAGTAATGGCCAATTAATAAAAAAGGTAGCAATCTAAATTTATCCAAATTCGTTTGAAGCCAAGATATAGCCAGATACTGTAGCATAATATATAGTTTGCATCTGTGCCCAATATTATGACACAGTTCATTGTGTGATCTGAAATATTATTATTATTATTATTATTATTAACAATAATAATAGCACTAAATAAATACATCGTTTTTATACTTCTTCTGAGTTATGAGTTTTGAAAAGTTGCCGTGTTGCATAATATTGTCATGTTGTTTGGCTTTGATATTTTAATATGACTGGAGACAGCTGGGGCTGTCACAGTAATCATTGTTCACTTAAATGGTGCCTTGTAAGACTATCATTGGTAAAAAGCTTCTAAATCAGTATTACGGCATGAAAAATGTTGTGAAGGGTGCCATTTGGTTTTATTCAATGTCAATGTGTTCATCAGAAACTGTTCACTGTGATGTAACTTTGTTTACAATTTATAGACATTTTGTGTGAAAATACCTTGAAATAAAATCTGAAAATGCCAGTAGGTTTTCAATCGAGTAAAGTGGAAAGCTCATCGATTTTAAAGGATATGTTTCAACACTGCAAAGACCCTTCTCGAACAAAACTTTAAAATGTTTATTTTATTGCAGAATGAGTGAAAGAGGGAGATCAATAAAGGCAGGGTAAAACAGGGAGGAAGGCCGTGAAAAGCTTCATGATGGGTGACAGTTTACAGCAATAAGATCTGAGAGTCATGCTTGAGTCAAAAATTGGGTTGAAGTTTGAGTAAAAAATATAGCTGTGTCAACTTCGCATATACCATCTCAAATCCTGTCTGAAAGAGATCTCTTCTTAAGTTCTTCCTTATTTAGATCCTTATCTTTGAGACTATTCTCATGTGTGTCCAGTTGATGTTGATTGAATGGGGAGTGTAAACAGACAGATGGAAGCTATAGGCTGTAAAAGAGAAACACATACAGGTGTTACACTGTGTTCAGGCAAGTATTAGTGGTCCAGCACACACTTTCTGGATCGTACCTGTCTTAATCCAACTCCCCACTGACACACAATTCCATTCCTTTTCACCTGCTGGACTTTTAGCCAGGGGGTGGGTTCTCAGTCCTCACTTACAGAGACCTGTTATGTATGATTGATGTGTTCGGTCCTGATGTGGTGTAAGTAATAGGCAAAAAGTTCCAGCTCTTCTGATTCCATGCTGGAATCCTTCTTCTCTATGCCCTGATATTTTGTGGTGTTGGGTGTGCCTGTGTGTCCAGTTGATGGTAAGTTCATGGGGACTGGGAGTAGACAGATAGGTCCCTCAACTGTAAAATAGAAGCAGAGAATATAAATCATTATACCATGTGTTGTGGCAGCAATGCATCTTAAATGGACACTTACTCGGTTCACTAACTACTGTACCTACCTGTCCAAACCCAAGTCCCCACTGACACACATTTCCTTCTGTTGTTATCCTGGAGGGGTGGTGGGCACATAGGTACCATAGGTGTGGCTTCTGGGAAAGCCAAAATGTGCCACCTCTTTTTTCCCTGATACGCAGGGTGGGTCCTTCAGGGAAAAAAGCTGGTGAACTGTGAGTAGCACAAAGCTTGCCTGTGTGTCCAGTTGATGTTGAGTAACTGGGGACTGGAAGTAGACAAATAGACCCCTCAGCTGTAGAAGAGAAGTAGAGAGAACATAAAAACGTTATACTGTGTGTTAGTGGCAGTAAGACATGTTAAATGGACTCTTACTCAGTTAACTACCTGCCTGTGTGTGCAGTTGTTGAATAAACTCAAATAACTACCACTACCTGTCTAAACCCAAATCCCCACTGACACACATTTCCTTTCCTGTCATCCTTTAGGGGTAGAGTGCTCTCTTAGTGTGCAGTAATAGATGATCAGGAGCATAGATGATGTGGCTTGTGATGTTGATGCAACCCCTAAAATGTGCCACCTCTTGTCTTCGTATGCAGGGTCCTTCAAATCATTGCGCTGGTCAAAGTAGCGACCAAGTTTGCCTGTGTGTCCAGTTGATGTTGAGTAGTTGGGGACCGGAAGTAGAGATGGACCCCTCGACTGTGAAAGAGAAGCAGATTCCTAAAAGCAGTCTACTGTGTTTCTGACACTAAGCATTGATTTGTAGTGATATGGGTGTTTGTTGAGTAGGCCTTACCTGTCTACATCCAAATCCCCGCCGACACACAGCTCCATTTCTATCATCCTCTGGCCAAACCTAGAGGACCAGTGTGCTCCTAGAATGCACAGATTCATGCCTTGTTGTATCGATGGAGTTTGTGGCCTCTGATGTTGATATGGTGGAAAATCAAATGCCATCCCTTCTGTTATGCTTGGATCCTTCTAATTGTTGTGCTGATATTAGTAGCATCATGTGTACCCGTGTGTCCAACTGATGGTGAGTGAATTGGGGACTGGAAGTTGACAAATGGATCCTCCTCTGACTGACTGGAAGAACAGGATGAAGCATGATTAGTTTGTGGTGCTTAGGCTTATTGTGTGGTTATTCCCTACCCTTAAATGAACTGAATGAACAATATTTGGATCTTGCCGGGCTTTTGAACCCTTACCTGTCTGAGTCCAAGTCCCCGCAGACACACAGCGCCGCGGCGCTCATCCAAGGACCACTCTGTGAGTGGACATGGGCTTGCGGGTTCTGAGACGGAAGGTGCGGGCCATCGGCAAGGCGAGCGTGAGGCGTCTCCGGCGCCTGTGCGGCGGTCTGCACGTGCGTCTGCGTTCTCTGGCGTCGCTTTGCAAAGTCTCCAGTGGAACTGCGTGCTCGGCGATGACACGGTGCACGTCCTGCTCATACCCAGGGTCCCTTTGGGTCCTAGAGGAAGCGGCTACGTTACTCCCGCGGCCGTGGAGGCTGACGGATGCTTGCTGCTGCTTCTGCTGCTGCTGCTGCGTCTCTCTCAAGGCGGACAGGATCATGCGTGGCGGCTCGTGATCGCAGGCTGTGCTGTGAGGCACGCTGGTTGCCTGCTGGAGCTCCCTCATCTGCTGTTGATCACTGATGTTACAGACCATAGATGCATTCTGGCTCAGTGGAGGGAGTGTGGTGGATTGGTCAACAGTGCTACTGAGGCGTCTGGGCTCCATTTGTGGCCTCCTGGGTAGAAGACGTGGCCTCGGGGCCAGTGGAGATCGCTCGAATGGAGGAAGTCGTGGTGCCGTCCGTGGCCTGGTCCTTTCCTGGTACTCACTCCAATTGGTGCTAATGCTGTCACCAGCAGCGAAGCAAACGCATTCATTTGTGTCTGCTGACACATACGTATAAGCCGGAGAGTCACGATTGTGCCTTGCTCGGCGTCTTCCTGGGCGCCTCCCGATGTCGCTAGGTGCTGCCGGGGACTGTGGTGGAACTGGTTCCAGGCGAACAACTCGGGACGGCTCTTCTGCATGGACCGCCTCACCCTGCATTGTTATGTTGCGGCGCCTGCTTGCTCTTGGCTGCGTGGGTCTGCTGGGCTCCCTGGGCCTCGTGTCTGCAGGAGGCAGTGGTCTGAGTAGCCTCGGGCCTGCACAGCCCGTCAGGTCCAATCCGCTCCCAGAGGGGCCGGCCTGCATCATGTGTGCGGACTGACCAGCTGCCGTGATGCTCCTAGGGTCTCCTCCAGGTGCCCGGCCCATCGGCCCAACTGCTGCTCGCAGTTCCCTCTGAGTCACCCCGTTCCTGGCCAGAGGCAACCTTCCATGAGGCGCGGTGGACTTTGTCACCTGAAGCCTTGGGTGGAGCGTGGCTGCGGTGGAGGTCAGCGAGACTGTTCCGTGAAGTGTCGGGAAGCGGGTGGGCTCGTGTGGCGTGAGCGTCACACGACTATCTGCCACAGGGAAGATATCCCGTTGGGTTACAAGCGGGAAATGTAACCTTGGCTCCGACTCACGAAGCCAATCCTCACGGCGCCTGGAGGAATGGTCTTCAGGTGGCTCCTTTCCTGGGTTTCCTATGTCTTTCATGGTTATACCATTGAGACGGAAGCCCAGTGTAACTGTCTCTGGTAAAATAAAGAAATGAAAAGATACATGTAATTAGACTATCTATTAGAATTTTAACAAATCTAATTGTTAATTTAGTTTTTAGAGAGTTGTCTGAAACTTACATCAACTGAAATCGTATATTAGTCAAAATGAAATATTATGAAAACTGTATTTTCTCTTGACTGATTGAATCTCTCGTCTGGGACTGGGGCAATACTGTAAAATCAGCTGAATTTATACAAATTCTGACGATGACGTCAAAGAAATGCATTGTGGCCATTATGACATAGCTCGTCATAAACGGTTTGCGCCTGCATGGAAATGAACGTCACAATTCAATCACTGTTCTGAAGTCTCCTGCAGCTCTGATTGAACGAAATTACTGTCGTAGAAGGCTATGTTATGTACACCGTCTCTTCACTGATCTCGCCTGTTATTCCATCCACAAGACAGCAGAACAAAACCTTTTTATCTGTCAGGAACAGTAGTCATTCAGCTCCGTGATATGTAGCCTAATTAACGAGATTCCCCCCATATACCGACATAGAAAGAAAAAAGACGATAGGTATAGGCTACTATAGGAAACCAACAAACACCACCATCTGAAATGTAATCAAATGTAAATAACGCACAAATTATTAGCCTAGTGATGGTTCCAGAGAGAGTAGCCTAAACACTGAGGGGTTTGTCCTGGTGGTTTTGCGTTTTTCGTAAGTGGCGTGCGCTATCAAAAGCTTCTATTTACTGCATCATGCGGAGCGGTAGGCATGTCAACAATATCGCAAAAGCTACCGGTACAATTATCATAAAACTTGTTGGAAAGGTGTACAGGCTAAGGAAACCCCATTCATTTTTGGAGCCGATCAGAGGCTCTTTGAAGCATTTTCCATTGTAGCCTATTTCTTGCAATGATAGCGAAAGTGAAACTAGTGCCCTTTTAGTTCAAATGATGAATTTGTTCATACATGTGTCATTCATTTATTTTGTCATTCATTTATTCTTACACCATAAGACACTTTTTGCATCTGTGCCTATGTTTGTCAAGCCCCCCCAATGTTGACATCATGACTACGTCCTTGCTAGGCCTGATATAAAGGCTAATGATGATGATGCTACATTAGATTGGCTATACAATTCATTATTTACTAAAGGAATGGCCAATTAATAAAAAAGGTAGCAATCTAAATTTATCCAAATTCGTTTGAAGCCAAGATAAAGCCAGATAGCATAAGATATAGTTTGCATCTGTGCCCAATATTATGACAGCTCATTGTGTGATCTGAAATATTATGTAAAAATATAATATATTTTTCGCCGCCCCTCTCTTCAGTTAAGATGTTCAGAACTGCACCAAATTTTATGTGTATGATTAACCTGACATTCTCTGGGGGTATGCAAAGTTTTGTAGAATTTCATTCATGGGGGGCTCTAAAAAAAATAAGTTATGTGTACATTTAGTGACTGTACACTCATTCGCCTGTAGATGGTGGTGCACACATATACACACGCACACACACACACAGGCACACACATATTATCGGTATCGGCAATTAGAACAGCCGATACATAATTACAAATTCAGCAGGATTAAAGGAAAACCAAATATTCATCATCAATTGGCTGCATTTCCAGTATTGGCGTTAGGTAGTCGTTTGTCCACCAGATGACGCATCGTTGCAGTGAGTCGTAATTTTGTTGGAAGTTAATCTAATGTGGGTTGGAAAGACAAGGACAACACTGTAGTTTACAGCAGAGAACGTCTAATAAGGGTAGGATGATTTCCACATGAAATGTAATTCCCATTTCTTCTTGAAGCCGAAATAAATCTGAGAATGTTTATCGGACATGCTTGGTTTTTACTGCAGGTAGGCTACGTTAATCTTGTGCCTAGGAGGTAAGTAAAATAATGTACCGTTAGCATTGGTTGAGTGATGGAGGCCAATTTGATTATGTATTTGTAGAAAACCATAAATGCGGTTATAGGCTACCAAGCAAATTGATAACAGCAATAATTCTATCTTACGACTGTCATCCCATTCTCTTATGACAATAACCTAGGCTACTAGCAGGAGCTAAGTGAGTTAGCCACAACACGTTCGCTAACGTGATGGTTTTCTAATGGAAAATATATAGGCTACCTGAAAGATAACCTGTCTATGATGCATCCTAAACTCCGGGCTGGGACATTTCTGCTCAAAGTCTCAAAAAGCATCTGAGTCAATGTTCATTCCCAAACACCCACTAGGCTACTTCAATCCTCTATTTTCAAAGGTGATTCAAGTAAGGAAGAGCATGGCTCAAAGTTAAGTAACTAGGACTGAAACATAAATTCGTCAAAGTGAATAATTTGCAATGTAGATTTATTAACGCACCCGTGATGATCTACATCTCCATTTAAACCAAATGTTTTAGAGCGCAAAAGCGAGCTACAAAAATCATTCTTTGCGATGGATGATTTAGTACCAACGTTACACCGGTCTGATAGTTTTGCCTATGGCTAGCCTGAGACGCTTTTTGTTTGTTCGAAGTGCGTGTTTAGGGTGTGAGAGGGGAGTCGATGTGCTTTGATTCCAGCTTGGTAGTTGTAGTCTATGCAATTAAAAAGCACATGTGTGTGAAGTATCCAAACAATGATAACACTTTCTTTATTATGGCTGCTTTAGCCACAGACCTTCAGCTACTGTACAGTGGGTCCCATTTAGAAGTGTCCACTTCATTCGCGCTTTCCGTGATTCACGCAGCTGCGTGAAATGTATTACTACTGATATGCAAAATTATTAACTTTTCGCCAAGAGGTGGCAGCTTAAGTCCGCTTGATACTGTTGGTTCCCAAAGGAGATTTTATTTGGGTCGCCAGCATAGCCTAGTGACAATATATGTTGTGTAATAGGCCTAGCATAGGGCCTACATTATATAGCTTATAGTTTAACGGTCACGGTTTTGTCATAACTCCCTCTATGCATTTTTGCATTTAGAATAGCTCTAAAACCGGGGGGCAAAGGTTGCAGAGGGGGCGCCAGTGCATGGATATCTCAATCGCAAAATTAAACCGGGACAATATAGGCTATTTCTATCGGGCGCCTACCATGGACTAGGCTGGGTGAACCCAGCCTGATCTGCCGGCAGTTTCTTTTTCGATTTCTTAAAAGATTGACCTTGGTCTGGCGAAAGCCAGACTAACCATGGACCTAATAGTTGCAAAATGCAAGGGAACATGAATCAGACTATATTTGCACAAACAATAACGGACAGCAGCTCTTCAACTTGGCCGTTAAAATGTGTATCTAGAGACGCATTTCATGAAGGCCCTTTTGGACATGTCAGTTATTTGCACCACTGGGTAAAACTGCATTTTGTTTTAGACTACTGGTATTTAATTTGTGCATTGACAATTAAGTTGAATAACATATGAACTAGATGACTAAACTCTTGCATATGTAGAAGAATAAACATTCACAAAAATCCATGACATGACCTCTCTTCTTGATAGCTGTTGAAAACTGCATGGATCTGACAGGGATTGTTTTGTTAAATAACAAAAACAATACCTAATACATTAATACATTAAATACATTATGCTGCTACCATCTGCTTTTCCCAAATACAATGTAGCCTACAGGTGTACCTTTCATCAGTCCAGTTGCAATGGATGGACTGTGATGAACTGCCCTACTTGTGATTGTTTAGAGATTTTAAAAGTTTTATAACAATGCTACAAATTTTTTGGCAAGTGCTACAAATCTATTCACCTTTGCAGCGCCAGTAGGCTACTTTGTGTGCGGCCCGCAAACACACATGCCAAACAAGCATACACAAAAGTTTCAAGAGTGGGGGATGGAGTAGAAGATGGAGACAAATTGAATAATGTGATTTATTTTCGCGGAATGGATGTACAGGACTGAGCGGCGGTCATATTTTGTATCGCTATGCGGTACATCTAGTTATGATGAATATTTGGTTTTCCTTTAATCCTACTGAATTTGAAATTATGTATAGGCCATTCTAATTGCCGATACTGATGGTATGTGCGTGCCTGTGTGTGTGTGTGCGTGTGTATATGTGTGCACCACCATCTACAATGAGTGTACAGGCACTAAATGTACACATAACTTAATTGTTTTAGACCCCCCCATGGATGAAATTCTACAAAACTTGGCATACCCCCAGAGAATGTCAGGTTAATCATACACATAAAATTTGGTGCAGTTCTGAACATCTTAATTGAAGAGAGGGGCGATTAAAGCAGAATGATATTGCATTTTCATTTTTTACCGGGGGGGGGTGCAAATCACATATGAGTGATTATGGGCTAGGTTGATGTGGGCCCTTGAGACCAATATACCATAAAAAATTCTTCATCCTCGGTGCCACGGTTCAGGTAGTTATTTAGGAAAAACTGCATTTTTGGGGTTTCGGGGGGCCCAGCGCAGGGAGGGAGTGGCCCCCGGGGACCAAACTAAATTTTTCCTTAAAAGTCTAGTGGGGCTACATACCCACCAAATTTCACGTGCCCCGGTGTTTTGGTGTCCCGGGTATCGTTGACCAAAAATTCAGGAAGTAGATGACGGGGAAAGAAAAAAAACTTTGACAATCACTATATGACCGCTTCGCTAGCTTCGCTAGCGGCGGTCATAATTAATATCTAGCCGCTGCATTTGTTGCCTCCACTGTTTAAATTACAGGTGTACATATTTATTGCTAATCCAATGTGTGTGTGTGTGTGTGTGTGTGTGTGTGTAAACGGTGTAAATTAAATAGACAAGGGTAGTCTTTGGACAAACGAGGCCGCTTAATTAATAAATGCTGATCCAGATGCAAATGAAGCTGTCCCTGGACAACACTCTGAGGCCTCTGAGCGCGTGTGGATTTGTCACTGTCACTGGGAGACAACCGGGGTGGGCGGGTGGGGGGGGATGGACCCCCAGTGCCCTGACAGTCTCGGGAGCCCTTCCTCACCCCTTGTAATTGATTGAGCTGGCATCGCAGGGGGAATGGCCATGGCGGAGCATGGTGGTAATTAGCGGTCGAGGCTGATGAAGAGCTCATCGGTGTGAGACATTACAACTCTGCCAGGCACTTAGCCTTTTGGCCCCGTCCTGTGCTTATGACAAGAGATGCCTTAATACGGGCCTGCGCCAACTTTATATGGCTAATGGGACCACACAGTGGAAATGGGAGGGAGGGGTAGAAGTGTGGATGTCAGCCAAGTCAATTTGGTCCGGGCTTTCTTCATCTACTAATACGGAGCCTGCTCCTTCACTGTTATAGATTGCCCTGCTGTGGTACTTGTGAGAGTCACGTGTACAGTACAGTGACTTTTACACACACACACACTCAAGGACACAAAAATGGGTAGCCTCAAAACTTCCTACAACCTCAACTCAAAGCACACTGCATGCATTATTTCTGGTGCTCTGCTCCCCACCATAGTCATTTTTCATATTCTAACGTGGCTAAGATGTTTATGATGTACTGTGGCGTGGAGTGTGTGAACTGGCAGCATCAGTATCTGTGAGCTGAGCTCATATGGGATAATTGCATCTCTCCTCCTTCCTTCTGGTCTTCTGGTGGGAGTAGGAGGGCCTTCTGTCTCAGCCACCCCAGAGAGGCTAAAGCACATTGTTGATATATGTGACTGGTGCTGAGGCACTGGATTTTGCACCAGCGACTTATCATCCACTATCCCATAACAAACACCCCGCCCACACACTCAGAGACAAAATGACGCGCCTACACACACACATATGCTGACACACACACACACACACACACACACACAAATACACACACAAATTATCTTGTAGAAAAGCCTAAACAGTAAGCACTAAGAGAGGCTTGAAGTATGCACAAACACACAAATTGTCTATATCACACAAATATACAAAAAGCATACGGACCCACACACACTGAAATGCATATTTACACACACACACACACACACACACAGTTTATGTTTATATATAAGTATATATTTTGGGCCTTTTGCCTTTATTCAGATAGGACAGTGAAAAGTGACAGGAAGAGAGATGAAGAAAGATGAGGTGTCGGGAAATGAACACAGGTCAGATCTGACTGCGGGTCAGGACCCAAATGTGATATGGACACTGCAGCCACTTGCACCACATCTCCCCTTATTATCTTTTTTTTTTTAAACGTACAAATATACACAAAGTCCACTAAACAGCGATTGATTTCTCTCTCTGTTTATTCTATTTACATTCACTCCAAGTGCTGCACGTGAGTAGAAAGTGGTGTCCCTTTATCATGGCTTTGTTTGCCGTCACCACCCAACAGTCAAACATTCATCATTTCCATATTGCTCTTTCCCCTCCCTCTTTTCTTTCCTCTCTCTCTCTCTCTCTCTCTCTCTCTCTCTCTCTCTCTCTATCTTCCGATCTCTATCTCACTCCACCCCCTTACACCATCAGCCTATTTTCTTTCCAGCCTGCAATGTCAGAGCTCACCTAACTCTTCCTTTCTCGTTCATTTGAATTTGCTTTGTCATCACTGCCGTCCCTTTCTGGGCTGCTCCACCTTTTGATTGTTTGTTCATTATTGCCTCTTTTTTTTTAAAGTAAGCTTGCAAATCTGCATCTAATTCATGAAGCGACAACCAATCCATAATACATGAGTTGTCATTAATCTCTTTTACATGGTTTACTTCTGATCTATTGAGATGAAAGAAACCAATTTTCAAGACAGCTGATAAGAATGATCAAATCATTTACCGTTTTAGTTATAGCAAAAATGATCTCTTGCATCCTTTATCATTATTTTTTCCTGACCAAATTTGATACATGGACCAAATTTGGAGTCACACAAGATTTCTAGTGACAAGACAAAAACACCTTGAATGTATGTTTATGGTTGAAATATACAAGAAACATAGTCAGTGCCATAATCAGTGAGCACATGTAGTCTAATCTCAAATGACTGATTAAAGAAATGATATTATACATTTTGTCTGCATGAATTTTGACATCAAAAAGTTTGACTGAAGTTTAACAAAAATGTTAATCACAAAAAAGTTTGCATACACAGCACTTAGTCTTTTATATTTATTCATCACAACATCACGCAGCCCATAAATCTTTACTAAATTATAAACTGCACTTGGCTACTGCGTAAGACTTAAATGACTGACTCATATCTAGACATCTTAATGTGGAAAAAATATTGTTGGGTTGATCTGATAATCAGAAAGTGGTCTCTCTCAGCTTAAATCACCTGCTGGACATTAGGGAAACAATATTTATAGATTTGAGGATCCGGTTGCCTCGTGTTTGGAGTGAGAGCAGGATTCAGTGGTTTGGCTGTTGACTAACACAAAGCCAAGTGAGAGAAAGCATTCGGGAAGGGGTTGATGAAGGTCACAGCTGTTGATGAAGGTCATTGCCCTGGCGACACCATAACTCATCTGTGAGAATCCCAATCCCACTTCACATGATGACAGAATGGTGCCTAGAGCCCATACGAGTGCTGTGGGTAGAGACGTAGCGCTGCACGCCTGTACACATAATCAACCACAGTTCTTTTTAATCCACCCACACATGTGTGCATTCTGTCATTCCCATCTACATCCTGTCAATCAAATATTGGATATCTGGATATCCCGGATAACAGGATATCATCTATAGATAAAGTATGGTACAGTCATATTTAGGAATATAAAACAACATCTAATTGTAGACCAACTGGCATGCCATAACTCTACTGGTCACATTTACAAATATTCACACTTTTAATTTGCACACATAGAGTACTTGTAAAATCTTCCATTCTCTTTACACGAGGAACATGTAATGTACAAATGCATAAATTATCACATGTACTCAATGTATGACTGAACTGAAAATAGCCATTTCATCCCATTAGACTAGATAGTACAATACCAGGTCCAGAGAATATGAATCAGATGAGGCCTGCTCAGTGGAGCTCATGTTGGACATATTGAGCTGCATGGTGTAAATGATGGCTGCCGCTGGTACGATTTGACCACTAGGCTGCCGCTGGTACGATTTGACCACTAGGGAGCCGCCGGTACGATGTGACCACTGACATATCAGAGAGCAGTATGAGCTGACTCAGCCACCCTCTTCTTGAACTCAATTGTTTTTATTTATTTGTTTGTACTACTGGCGTCCTGCTCTGTTCTTGGAAATCTTGGCACCCTTTGGGAGCCTTCCACCAGCACATTTGTGGATTGTCAGATAAACTCTGTCCTTTAAATCAAATGTGATGCACAAAATGTACGATGCATCTGAAATTTAATCTTGAGAACAGAGAGATGGGGGACAACATACATTACCATGAGCATGTAAAGTATAATAGTGAAATAAACAAACAAACAAATAAAAAAAAAAATTGAGTTCAAGAAGAGGGTGGCTGAGTCAGTCTATGTGTTTATTCTGCCAAGATGGAGTCATCTGCACTTCTCCAGAGCACCTTGTATGAATGCTGATGAATTATTACCCTTTCCTAGTCCTGAGAACGGCTAATATACTGTAGATGACGGGGTGTCTAGTTTTAAAAAAAGGAAATCAACTAGCATGTCACATTTTTAGCATAGCATCAACTAAGCAACTCACTCATTTGCTGGCAACAATTTATATCATGAATTTATTTCTCTGCATAATCTTGCTGATTGATGTTTCATGCGTTCTACAATCTTGGTTGCCAGACCAATGGTCATTATTGTCCCAGGTTTCACAAAGCAGCTGCGAGAGAGAGAGAGAGAGAGAGAGAGAGGCAAAATTGCCTTTTAGAATCTCACAGCACAAACAAAGTCCCTCTCAGAGAAAGGGTGCCTTTGAGACCCCCCTAGATAGACTCTTCCATTTGTCTGGCCTGCAATGAAGCCTCCTCCATCTTCAGGCAAGATGTAGTGTCAGCAGCACCAGACGCCAGCAGGCCCTCTGATTTCCGATGCACACTCCACTGCTGCCATGCCGACCCAGAACAGCTCAGCATGTGCTTGCTGGCCCCCCTGTTGCTGTGTTTCAATTAGTATTGATTAGGATGCACTGATCACAACAAATGGCGACACATAATCATTAATCGCTGCTAAAACCCCAGAGGAGGAGAGGGATTAGAAATACACAGGGTAGTGTAGGTGTGCAGTGTACTATCTGACACGATCTCATGACTTTTCACCATACTGTGCTATGGAGAGATGTGAAACTCAGTGAAACATTTTTTACTGTAACGTTCTACCTATATGAAATCCACTGTGCCTATTCATTGAAAGCCGTGTCACTGCTTTGTTGCTCGTAAATTACACACAAAGCATAGAATGACACAGCAGGAGAAATGTGTTTAAATTAAGAGTATGGTATTCAGTTTTGTAACTAATTTCTCTGTCATCTTTTTAATCCATTTTTCTCGATATGTGCACCCCTCAAGTTAATATACCATATCCATGCATCTGTTGCCTATTACAGTAGCTTCTACTAATGCTAGACATTCGTATCTGCAAACTTCAGTTTAGAGAGGACTGCATATGGCAGCTACAAGTGTTTCATATACAAAGTGCAATATTGCTCAAGATAGCAGTAGTCAGCTTCCAACTTGGATGCTCAGATGTTCCCATTAGCCAATTTTATATCTGTTCCATATGTACCCTGTTCTAGGCCAATCTTCACAACATTGTATTGAACTGCATTGTATACAGTCGTGTCTGTCGTGTCAGGAATTTACTGGAAAGGCAGCAGTGACAGGAATAAGACAGCTGGGAAACTGCTACCTTATTTGGTTGGGCTGATTTAAGTTTTAAAAAGGCAGTTAGAGTTGCTGTGAAACTCAACAGCCAAACAAATCCACCTCCTGCCATTACTGCTCTACCATGACTCTCTGCCCAACTTGGACATTTGATTAACAGCCAGACTATTGTTTTGACTGGTTTAGCACCTGCATGACATGCATGTCTTGATTGATGTAAACTTTGTTTTGTTTTTGTTTATGTTTACATTAGTTTGTTTGTGTATCTGTATTTTGTCTCCACTCACAGGACCAGGGGCAGTCATGAGACTGGACAGGATCGGAGTTTAGTCACAAAACTTTCAATGACTTGACTGCTGCAGCAATCTGACAAGACAGTTTGCCAAATGTGATGAAACATTCTCTAAAATAGCTTTGCTGAATGTACTGTTACATTTCCTACTATCTAGTTTTCATTGATCTCAGTCAATGGTCTCCAACCTTTTATCCTCTAAACTCCTACCTTGTTGATAATTTAGTAAGTGAGCCAGAACTGCCACAGCCTGTTTGATAAGAGTGGTCCTGACTAATACAAACAATTTCTTACTCTCTGTCGACATTAGGTGGGTTTACATGGACAGTCATTTTGTCATTCCGATTAAACTAGGCCTATTCTGATTGCCGTCTGTTTACATGGGATACATGGGTATCAGGTGCTCTCAAGCGCTTTAGAATCTTTTATCGGAATAGCTGTTGCTGCCTACTTTCCCTTGAGAAGATACAGCATGCAATCCGATAGATATTCTGGCTACATGGCTGTTCAATCGGAATAGGAACGGAATACACCACCCCTTTCATTCTGATTGAAATTCTAATTGGATCAGCATTGCAGATAAATGACAAACTGGATTATGCCGATTGAGATGTTTATATGACAATTTCTATTCCAATTGAGCCATTATTCTAATCTTAGCCTTCTCTTTCCATTCCAGGTCAGCATATTCTCATCCCAGCAGATATCTGACCCTGGAACAGTTCCAGCTCTCATCTGGAGTGGCCAGACCACATCTGGTCCAGACCCAGCAGGTATTGGGAGCATAAGGAGCTGGGTTACCATGCAGTAGACAGAAAAGCTGTGAGTTTAACTCCCAGCTGACACTGGTGTGCCCTTGAGCAAGGCACCTAACCCCAAATTGTTTTGGAGAGACTGGCCCTTATAATAATTGACATAATGTAAATGGCTTTGGATAAAACCATCAGCCAAACTAATAAGTTAGTAAGACCCATTGTAACGTCCGTTGACTTTTTCTATTTCCTTCCGCATGTTACTGCAGACTGTACTCCACACTGCAGTCACTGCCTGGCATCTTAAAGGATTTCGCCGCTGGTCATCAGATAACATACAGTCCTGTCAGCTGACCAACCCAATCTGCCCCAGCCTCGCTGCCTCTGATCTATCTACAAATGTCCGTTATCGGCACAACAGTAAATCCTCTGTCACTGTGGCACTTCAATTACCGCACATGCTGAGAACAACAGCCGTTGTAGCCTCCAAGATCATTTACACATGGCATTCCCGGGAATGGGCCAGCGATTGACCACCGCACTCAAACCTCATCTGTATCAAATCCCACATCCCTGATCTTGCAACAGACTCACATGAACACACACATACACAGGGATGCTATCCGTAAACATGAAGGCATTGAATATTGGATAAACGTGCATGGTTTTCTGGTGTTTTCAGCACTTTAGAATCCATCAGCACTGGCTAGATAAAAGAGCCAGGGAGGTCCAGGGGCTCCGGAGGCATGAATTGAATGTGTAAACCGCTGAATAAGAGCTCAATAAAGTGGCCTCCGTCGTCAAAGCTCAGCTGGGAGACACGCATCATCAGTTGGTAGTAGTACCAATACCGCACCGAGATGTAGTTGTTTGGTCTCAGGTGTTGGCATGCACATGATGGAAAGGCACTTCCTCCGGCCTTACCAAGTCTGTGCATCTGGTGAGAGGTTGGTGGAGCTCAGAGACGGCTGTCCGTTTAAAGTGAAGGCCACATAAATCATGTTGTTTCTAGATGCGTTGGGTCACCTTGGCATTGCTTTGTTCCAAGTCCTTTCCCTCTGGACCTTGGTCGACCTATAACCACACTTGGCTTAAATTCCACCAATGTTGCAATGAAAAGCCAGGGTAGGCATGAAGGAATCCCTCTTTTGCCTCAAATGCCAAAAAAGACAAGATTTAACACAATTTTGCAGGTCATTTCAGCTTTAGAATACTAGAGTAGTAAAGTTGCATCTAAATTCACCACCGGTTAACACCCACTCCCCCTTGCTACCCTTTATCATATGCTGGCTTTTCAGTGCACTGAGTGGCTATCATCTTAAAAGGCTTTTCCATTGATCACAAAACTCCTCCAGCCGGCATAGGATACCTCTTAACCCCACCATGGTCCTGCTGCCCTCCACTTATGGGAGGGAGTCGCGTGCACACTGAAGGCCACCGCACGCTTGGATGAGCTGATCGAAGTTGACGCCACATCACTCCTCTTCTCCACAGAACATTAAACCTGAAGAGACTGGCAGCCTGTGGCGGACTGATTATAAGTCATGATTCTGTGGTGCGGTGGAGTGGAGACAAAAGTCTTGTAAAACATGGGTGGTCGTTTTTTATGGGGTCTTCTTCTCCGTCTGTGGCATCCTCCCTTCTCTCTTTCTTTGTCGGCTGAGTGTTCCGCTTGTGAGAGAGTGAGGAGTGAGGTGAACAGATAAAACATGTTTGTCATTTATCTGCAATGCTATATTACAGGCCATTTGGAGCTTCACTCTCCATGGCAGATGAATAGGCAACTTCAACAACATATAACCTGGACTGCCAGTGTATTTCTGGGGAAAATATTATTCATAAAGAGATGTATGGTGTCTAATCTGAGTAAGTTATTGGAAGTGAAATGTCTACAGTGAAACAAACATCACAAGACATTAGTGTGATGCCAGAGCTTGGCAAGTCATTCATGTGAATTTTTGAATAACTTTGTTGACTAAGTTCATTATTGTGTATGACACAGTTACACCAGACTCACTCATTTCGTGAAGAGGTGAACAGATAAAACATCTCTTCACTGGTAACGGTGGGATCACACGTACGCAGTGGAGGCTTCGACATTGATGCTCTTCATTCACTTTTCATGGGCTTTGCTGAACTGAATTGTGGGAGTGTGGCATCGCTTTGCTCATGTTGCTCGAGTCAAAAGTTAAGTCAAAAACTTTTCAAGCAGTAGCGCAAGCACCAGCCAATCAAATTGTGGTAATGCTAATGAGCAAAGGATAGGTTTAATAAACCAACATGGAGTTCAGTAGCTGGTCCAAGACGGCCGTAATTACAGATAAAAAGCATTTGCTTGGCTTTTTTATGGTTGGATTTTGTGAAATTTAGCGAGAAATAGACACTGTACATTCTAAAAAAGCTGGAATTGTATCCCCAAAACACATCTGAAATGCTGTGTGAGTAACTATTTAATGTTAGCAAGTTAGCTAGCTAACTGCCCTCCACTGCTAGTTAACAGCGTTGTTTGGTGTTGACCTGTCAATCTCCCAAGCCCAGGGCTTCGGGAACCTACCGGCAAGCTTTGACTGACACATATGTGCACTGGGGCGTAGCGTAAATGTTTCCAACCCTAGCACGGTAATGGGCGTAGCCGTAGACTTTGTGTTAACTTTTAAATCATTGGTCAAGCCCATGGAGGTATTATATATAACTCGAGAGAGTGACTAAGTCCCGCCCTCCATACAAATGAATGGCGGAGGCTAGGCTAGTAAATCCGGCCAACGCCATATTGAACACTGGGGTTCGAATCCAGCGCCAGTAGGCTCTGACCATGCGCCAAGTTCTAAAGCTGGAAATGACACATGGACCAACGTCGATTTTTATTGGATATTCTGTAAAAAAAAGAGTAGTCCTCCAGTTCAGAGGGTGGCTATAATGCACATACCTTGCTTGTCACGTACTGTAACAAGAAGAAGAAAAAATCCGAGTGGAGTCGCCCTTCATTTCATTGGTTAGCAGTGGCTCTAACGAATCTGCCTGCCGTCCTGCTGCTGCAAGACTTGTCTATAGGGCTGTCACTTTTTATTTGATATTCGAATATGGATTCGAACATGACGTGAAATATCCGTAGTCGAACTAGAAATAAACTATTCGGTTTTTAGTGCCATGTGTAGCGCAGTTTTACAGTCTATGATTACCTTGTTTTTTATTCTATTGTTTGCCATCTCATCCAGTAGCAGGTGCTCTAAACATATTGTAGCGCTGGCCCATGACCAAATCAAGCCAATAATAGCCAGTAGCCACAATAATGACTGGAGCCAGAGCCCTCAATAGCCACCCGGATTCAAAAATGGAAGATACATACATGCACAGAACGGCCAGCCTGAGCCTGACAATCACGTCCCCAACTCATTTAAAATGTGGTGTCGGGAAATACTTTGGTTTCTGAACGTGCGCTGTGCTCTAATAGAAACCTTATTGCGTAGCCAAGTAGCCTAAATTAAGTTATTTTTAATTATGCATGGTTTACTTTTTATACAATTCGTAGGCTGGAATGCCTCGTGGCTAGCCTGACGTAGTCATACTCAATTCTAGTTAGAATATGAGTCTGATACTGCTCCATTGGGACGTAATTATGGGGCGTGTTTCAACCGATACAGGGGGGGAATGCCTCTACACTGAATTGGATAGACCTAACCAATCAGAGCAACAAAATAGCTTACCGTAAGGTGTAGGAAGAAAACACACGAACCATCCTTCTTTTCCACAAATGCCTTAACATTGTTTTCTGGTCTATTGTAAAAGTTAGTGCCGTCAACTCCTAGCCTACAACACTCATTAGCGAAATCTAAGAGATACGTAGTAGGGTAGGCTATTAGGAAAAAAACTGATCGCCTATATCCCCTCTGTTAAAAATAATTCTGTTGAACACTGATATGCTACAAACATGTTAAACAGCTGGGAAAGGCTGTCGCAAATCCCTCGAACAGGTGGTCAATCAGAGATTTCAAACGAACGAGGGAACATGTCGCAATGCAACAGCGCTGTTTTCCCTTGATGAAAGTGAAACCATGAGTTTTCCCACATGTCAACTTTGGCCAAAGTTTTCAGAAATAATCGTTTTCAGTAATAAAACCTAGTTAAATAATATGCATTTTCCATATGGGCTCTTAAAAGCCATGTATCCTTCTAGCCACAGCATTATTGTTTCAAACATAAGCCTAATCTCAGATGACGTGATAGACCAGGCGCTGTTGCTCACCTGTCCATCATCGTAAAGCCTGATTTGATTGGTCCGCCTGATCTAGGGCGAGCATACTTGCTCCACAATGGAGCAATGCCAGACCGAACTTCCCGACCTTAAATGTTGTAGGCGGGACTAAGTTCGGAATGGCACCCAGGCTACCTCGCGGCAACAATTGTGTTTACATGTAGTAGCCTACTGCTTCAGCCTTCAGCTAGTGATGGGTAGCTTGAGAGCAACGTGTTGGAGACCCATGGTGTATAAGTTAACGAGACAAGGGCTTTATGCCCCTGGTGTGTAATTTATTGTCTTTAATTATATTTAGGCTATTTTTGTTCGGAACGAACAACAACGAAACAAGATCAATAGCTTTTTCTTTATTTGTCATATGATGCATAAAAAACCACAATATACACATCTTTTCATAGGCTCCTCAAGAAATATAGCCTAGAAATCTAGACGCACCCTAGCAGGAGCAAATGTAATTTGCAGCCAGGGTAGTCTAGCAACTCTCCATTGACTTCATAGACAGTAAAAGAAAGGTGGACTTGCGATCTGGAAAAAGGAAACTTCTATCAGGCCAATCACATCACGCAACGGTTCCGAGTGAATTTCCTGCTACTTGAAAACAAAGAAGATGGATGCTGCTGCTGGCGAACAGCGGTCTTTGAATCGCGACTCGAGTTAAGCTTTTTTTAAATTGGCAAAAGTTTGATCAACTAGCCAACTAGCTCCGCTGGTGGGAAAATGCATGGGACTCATGAGTTGTAGCGCTATCCTATTGTGCAAAGGAAATTTGAAAGACAACTGTTTATCCCGCCCCTCGGATTGAGCAGTGCCTATGGTAAGTTCCCAGACCCTACATCTTGATGTGAGTCTGGCTTGTCAGGCTACAAGAAATATGCACTGAATGACGTTTGGCTGGAGCCGCCGGATAGGTAGCCGCCCACCAACATGTACGTGCATGAGATCTCGTGCCCAATAGCTACGGACTTTCGTGCACGGAGCTGGTTCCAAATGCTCCATGCGGTGCCGTACTTGAAAATGGCGTATGCTAACATCCCGAAGCTAATCTGCACGCTCTTGACCCCCTGGTCCAGCCTATGTAATCGCATTGATCGGGGATTTATTTCCTACTTCGACTAACCTTTGCAGCCCCCAATCTACAAACCAACGAATTGTACATTTTGAAAGTGTACAGAGAGGTTATAACAACACCTGATACTGGAGGAAGGGAATCTTCCACGCCCACTGATTTGACGCTATGGAACACGAAGTAAGAATATTCCCTTCCTTTAGAAGCAGGTCTTGTTATAACCTCTCCTTGGTTTGTCTGTAGGGACATTCACCACACTACCACAGAAGTCTAAAAATATTTTGAGCATTGTCAATGGTATAACAGTGTTTGTTTTTTGACATGCTAGCTTGCCCTACAGACTTCCATTGTAGACCATTTCATTGCTAATGCAAACATCGGTCTTGCTCAAAACTCCACAAATTAATGTAATTTTGCTCTCAACCAAAGGTTTGTACTTTATATCTACCGTATAGAGTGTCATACCTTGTAAATAGTCAATAAAACATTTGCAATATGTTTGTAAGTGACTTAAAACTACTCTTGTAAGTAATTTACTAATGTTATCTATTATAGTAAATAGATAACAAACCATATATTAATACTTAGTAAATGGTTAGTTGCTACCACCATTCACCACTGCCACATCAAAATGAATGTCATCCCCTGTCGTCGCCCTTTTATTGGGTTGTTGGAAACACTGATAAATGGAGAGAGGCCAGACTAGTGTCTCAGTCAGATGCAAATGAATGCAGATACTAGGTGGGAGGGGCCAGGCTAGTAACAGGTAACATGCAAAATAAAAGTATATCTCTACTTTGGCAGGTAATATAGACCTACCACATTTGCATTTGTATTTGGCAAAAATGATTTGATTATTATAATCAAATATCCCTCTGAACCTTGAAGTATTAAAAAAACAGTGACATCTACTGGACACTGTACTATTGTGGTGAAGGCCACATGGGATGTATGCATCAGTAAATATACAAATATTATAATTAGGATCTCATGCTGTGGATTCAATATTCTATAACATCTGAGTGGGATGCTGGTGACAGACATATGACCGTGACTGACTGAACTTCATCTGCTCAGACTGATGACTTGGCAGGTCACCACTGGGTACAGAAAGCCTTTGTTCAGAAAGCCTCTGGGTGCTGATTGTGCATAGCAGGAGACTGAGTGCAATCATAGTTCAACATGATGTAGCACCACAGCACAAAGCTCAGTTTGGGCTTTTGCAGGAGCTGTCAATCAGAAACCACAGCAGGGGAGAGGAACCTCACCACTGCCTATCAAGCTGTTACCTGTGCAGCAACATTAACAACCTGCTGCCAAACAAGTTCATGAACACAACATAATTACAATGTAAAACACAAAAAATCTCTCATATACACCTCTCTCTTTGTCAGTGGTTTTAACACAACAAAGGTTCATAATTAAAATATCATGAATCAAAAGCTAAGAGCATTGCTTAATAAAAGCCTTCATCTAAAACCAGCTGTGATGGGGGGGGGGGAAATGATGTCAGACAAAACCCTGTGAAGAAAAGTAGTCTTTCCTGAATAATTCATTAGATTCTGTTTATCACTTTTATTATGGGTGCAGACAGGATTGTGTAAACACTCACTAAATAGACCTGCTAAATTTTTCACCATCTGTTTAGACCTTTCACATTGCCCTCTCAGACAGAGACAAAGAGAGAGAGAGAGAGAGATGCGACCATCCATCTCCACAGATAAACAGCTCTGACAGAGCATCTGTCTCTCATGGAGAGGTGCAAAGACATCAAAGACTCCATAACACTCAATATTTAATACACACATTTCACTCCAACACACAATGGCCTCAGGGTGTATATTAACTTTTTACATGGAGTTAATATCATACTTTATGGATCTATTTAAGCAGTGCCATAAGCCCCAAATAAAAGAAAACCTTGTAGCCTACATTTAGTATTTTACAGTGGGCAATTAAAAAAAAACTTGTGTCATAACAACTACGGGCATTCATTAAAGGTTCAGAGTGAGGTTCACCAACACTTGCTAATCAGTTTATATAACACACCGCATTGTTCCGTCAGTTTAATGGAAATGATGACGCAGGGCCTTTGGTTAATAAGCGCATCGCATCCTTCACAACTGGGAGTCTGCTCTAGCCTGGAGTGGCCCAGCAGCAGCGGCTTCAAAGACAACGAGGCCCCTCAGAAAACGCGATTAGCCTACCATGAGGGAGGAGAGCACGCCAAACACCGATAGTTGCCAGGTAACCAGAAATGAAAGCGCGACGTGGCTAATGAAGACAGATGTGCTACTGTAGCCTCTAAAGCCTGTACCTTCACATCAATCACCACACAAACGGTGCGCTTAGACGCCATGCCACAGCTGCAGCACAAACAGTGGCAGATAAGGAGCTTACTTTGTTAATGAGTGATGTATGTAATGGGATCTTTTGACAGCTCCAAGTATGATGTAATGATTTATGATTTGTTGGGTAGTTGTTGAGTTATGTGTGGTCTGTTTGTCATTTAGAGTCTGAGAAGTTGAAAATTGTTTGTAAATAACAACAGGTGTATTCAAATAGATACTTTAATACAATGTTTACTTACATATAAAAACCACAGTCACAGATAACTAAATACTAAACAAACCTTAAATAAACAAAAGAAACATCTAAAATACACAAGTGTTTTGAAGTATAAACATAATTAGTAAGACAACACAGGTGAAGATGTGTATTGTGACGTGTCAATCTATACTAAATAATTTTTAAACAACATAACTAGAAACTGCAAAGCAGATTGCTTTAAAAACCTAAATGCTCACCAGCTCTTTCAAGACAAGCAGATTATTAGAACTACAAGATAAGGACTTATCTCATAAGTAGTACTACTTTCAAAGTCCAGAAAATGTAGGTTTATGAATATAACCTCTGTGAATTTGACTGAAAGAGAACTTGTAAAGCCTCTGGTCTTGTGAAATATTGATTAATTCTTTTCAGAAGAAGGGCGTTTAGCAGAGGTAAAATAAGTCAACGGTTTGAGCTGATTTTATTAATTCCCTTGTGGAGTGTTTCATAAACAACTGTGGGCTATGTACACACTGCCAAACGCAAAGCAATTCTGGTATGTTTTTTAAAGAGTAAGGCAGATGTCTACACAGTATGTATAATGAGCACCAGTAGTACCAAATGTAACAGTATGAAATTTGCACAGAACAACCTGGCATGTAACAAATATTAGACTAACTCCATTGGACTTACATTTCAATTAAATAATGTTCACAAATGATCTCATCCTTACAGTCAGTTCAGTCTCAAATAGTATACGGTATATGCATCAACACTGTAATATGATATTAGAACAGGATAATGACCAGTCTTGTAACTGACCCTTACCCAGTGACTTACACAGTGCTGAGAGTGGAGTGTGCTGGTGTTTACGTATTAAAAAGGCACAACTGTCAGAGGACTATCTAAACAGGACGGAATAAGATGGCTGGAGCAACCCATCTACTCATGTATGGTTGTAGGAATATTGTTGTACAGGGGATGTACGCATGTATGTATCGTGTGTGTGTGTGTGTGTGTGTGTGTGTGTGTGTGTGTGTGTGTGTGTGTGTGTGTGCTCGTGCCAATTTTCAACTTGGCTCATGCCAAGTGAATTGAATCTGACACAACATGTTCGCCTACAGTCTGGTTTGAAAAATAAATGTCTACTGTATGTGCTTTAAGAGTGGACATGAATATCACCAAATCATCAAAACACGTACATTCCTGACTATTCTAAACAAATCAATATACATGGCGTGACTATGGAGTTCCTCTACATGTCTGTTTTTTACATCAGTCCTGATAAAAACAAGTCCTTCAAATAAAGCTGTAACATTGTGGTCATAAAGAAATCTTCTTTTAAAATAAATATAATATTCAGATATAATTTATCATATCAAAACACTGATGTACACACTCACACAGGTGCACAGACACACACATCCACAAACACACTTGGACACAGACCCACTCACTAAATACCACACACACTTCAATGCACTCACGCCTTGTTACAGGATGATTTTTTCAAGACCCGTAATTACAAGGATCGATAGGTGATCCAAAGGTGAAAGTGTAGTCATCTTTTCATATCTATTTATATGTTATTCTGTGGTTAATCACAACAATAAAAAAGATTTAAACTAAATATACAGAAAAAAGATGTTCTTCACCAGTGTAATTTTACACAAGCAATACGAAAGAGAAGTAAGCATCATACAGTCTCTGCTCCAAGTTTTGCTCTCACCATTCACTTCTCTCTTCATGCTGACTTCAGATAACTACCTCTAGGGGGTGCTGTTGACCGTATCCCAACAACAGTTAGTGACTGTGAGGTGTAGGGCAGGTCCACCAGCTCTTCAGTCCCTCTGGTGGATCGTCAACACCAGCCTCGTGTGACTGCCTCCTTATGTGGTGCAGCTCGTCCTCTACGTGGTGCTTGTGTCTAGAGGGTAACATATTAGCATCTGAGGTCACTACAGTCCATCTGGAGGGTGGATGCCACCTCTGGCACCCCTTCAGCCTGTGGTCAGCTCGTGAGGGGGCTCCAGAGTCTCCGCGATCTCCCCTAACTCGTCCAGGACCTCTGTAAACGACGGCCGCCGGAAAGACTCCAGCTGAGGGTGGAAAGGTGGACAATGGAAAAAGTTTGTATAAGAGGCTGTTTGTGTTTGTAGTAGATGTGCAGAGGTCATGCTGCTGTTCCAGCTTCCTATACACTACACACACTCATTTGACTGCACTTCTTAGATTTGACTCCACTTCTACATTTGGTAATGCATTTAGTTATCAATGGAAAAGCATTTACAGATGCGCCTAGCCTGGATTTTAGCTCAGTGAATCAACAAATGAATGAATAAATAAATAAATAAATAAATGAAATTTAGGAGATCAAGGGAAAGGATTTTGTGACATCTGATCTAAAAAGTTCCACCCATTAAGCTGTGTGCATGTTATGAAATGGTGTTTCCTGGTCTGCAGCTCTGGCTCTGGCTCTCTCCGCCACTCACCAGACAACAGCTGGCAGCCAGCTCCAGAACACGCTGGGGGCATCCGCTCGCCAGCTTCCTGAACGCTGATATGTCCAGGCCATAATCCTAACACACACACCCACACACACACACACACACACACACACAAACACACACACACAAATAAAGAGAGAGATGGGGTACATTAGGTATCAACTGGTGACAGCAAAGTGCAAACTGCCATAATCCATAGAAAAATTGAATTACAAAAAGACTGCATCACTTGTATAACACAGTGGGTGTGGACAGCAGTGTGTGAGTGTGGGTGTGTTTTGAGGGATGAATATTCACTCTGTCTGTCTCTCTTTCCCTCTATGTGTAAGTGTGTGTGTGTGTGTGTGTGTATGCGTATGCACCTCCAGGCATTTGATTGCATGCGCATGAGTGTGAGTGAGTTAGGTGCGGGGAGCAAATCTAATACTTGTGTTCTGGGAAGGATTTCTGGGTCCGCTGGGATTCTTGCCAGGATCTCACACAGCACAATCCCAAAGGAGAACACGTCCACCTGGCAACAACATCGCACACACCGCTTCAGCTAGAGCCTCCATGGATAGATAAACAAAACACTAACAAACCAATATGTAATACCCTGTTCTATGACTAAGTTATTATTAGCTATCTAGATTATAATGATTATTAACAAAGTTCTAATTTAATATTGAATGTTTTATTGACACCCAACTATGATCATGCATCTTGTGCCCCTGGTTGAGGTGGTACTGGTAGCATTCTTTGCTGTGTCACACACCTTGCGGTCATATGGTTCCCCACGCAACATCTCGGGCGCCATCCAGAAGGCAGAGCCCACCAATGACAACTTCCTGTCCTTGGCAGGAAGTTCCACCACTTCCCTGGCCAGGCCAAAGTCTGTAACCAAGGCCTCCCTGCCTCGCGCTGTCACTCGGATAAGGCAGTTCTGTGAACAATAACAAAACAGAAAAATAAAAAAATCCATGGAAAATGAGTTAATTAATGGTCACTTTACAGGACAGTTGAACAAGCACAGTTGACAACATTAACATTAATGTTTTTAAGTGCCATGGCACTATCAGGATTTCCTTGTATTGACTATCATTTCCTCTCAGCAGTTTTCTTTATAACAGGAGCCCCTCCTTTCCTGTGAGATAATGCCTTCACATGTACTGTTACATGTCTGCCAGTAGAGGGCAGTGCAACCCAACACTAGGACAAGTCTGACCAAGTCTGCTTTCAGGATATTTTTAGGCATGTTAGTTTGGGTAGCAACTCTAAGGACTTTATGAGGCACTTGCACAAGTGATGGACAAACATAGCTGAGAAAATGTTCCCAGGACCCATTCTGATGTTGTTTAACCTTAAAGTAATTACTGCATGTGTGAATCCATTCCAAACAAAAAAAAGTCAGTCAAGACAAATATGCAGCTATAGCTATAGAATGTTAGGAGGTAAATTGGGAGAGGTGAACAAGAAAAGGAACGAGTTTTTCTTAAAGGAAGGGGAAGCTAAGCTGGATGATGTGTTTGTTTATGCTTATGTTTGTGTTTCATAGCAGCTTACATTATATTTGAACTAAAGACCAAACAAAACACCTCCCTTCAGTGCTCCCCGAGAAACTTTACACAGTATTTTGTTATTGTTTTGGAGGACAGGCTGCCCCCACTTTGTTTGTTTCCAGTATGCGGAGGCAGGACTGTGTAAAAGCGTTTTTTGTACAGTGTTCTCAGAGAATGGAGAGCTACTCGTTTGGGAGAAGATTTCACTGAATGTAACTAAAAGTGTTACACATTAGAAATTGCTTGGCATCGCTTACCCTACTTTTAAGAGGCTCATTACTGTTGTACCGATGAAAATACAATCATTAATATTTACTGCTTGAGATGAAAACAACAATACATATAGAGAACAATGGACATGTTCTTGAAGTTGCAACAGACAGAACTGTAACACTTGAATTCCAAAGCATTTTAAGTAATACAATGCTGCCTGGTTTACAAACTAACTAACATTATGAAGTCATGATTAATTTATACAGATTGACTGCTGGATGTTTTTTTTTTAACAACGGGTTGTAATGAGGCCTTCTATCATCGCTGCCTCTTATGCTCTGAATAATTGAATCTTTGCCCAGGCCAATGTAGATAGCATGACAAAGCACATTATAGAGGCTGCATTGTGCTCAGTCATCTGCAGACTGAGCTTTGAAACTTTATACAGCCTGTACACGTCTGTGACACAATCTTAAAGGGTGGTGAAGCAGGTGGAATGACCGTCAGTAGGGGAGTGAAAACTGTGTGAGAGAGAGAGAGAGAAAGATAATAAAGAGAGACTGTAAGGAAGTCAGTAGGACGGAAAGAGAGAAAAAAAGGATCAGTAAACTATTAACAACAACACATTACGGCACATTTCTGTAGCGCTTTGTGTAGATACCTAAGATCTTTGTAAAAACAAAAAAAAAGCAAAAACTACAAAATTCATCGGAGGACAAATGAGAAATAAAAATGAGAAGACTAGGTTGAGGGAGGAGTAAGGTTGAATGCTAGACTTAGACAAAGAGGGAGATGTAAACCTTGACATAAAAGCGTGCAGGTATGCAGACAGTCACGTGGCCTGTTACATAAGGCGACGGCCGCACTCCGGGAACCAAAACTGCTGATGGCTGCAGCCTCGGCTCTGCCGGTTCGGCCCAACGCCCTGCATCTGGATCGCATTAGACCCCGAGCGCTGGGCACCGCCACGCCACACCGCAAGCGGCTCCCGCCCCGCCGCCCGGCTTTTTCCATGCAGGAGCCTTTGATTACAGAGTCCCGGCGTCTTGGGAACGCTCCAGCCTCTTGGCCCCAACCACTAAATTTAGCACAAAGGCCCAAACGGAGCGCCAGAGCACGGCAGGAGTTCCTGGAAGGGTCCGGGATGAAACTAGGATATGGGAATTAAGTGGGACTGGATCTCTATATGCGCACCGAACCAAGTGAGCCGTCACTGTGAGTGGACTATCAACAAGTGGTCCAACAAAACAAACTATAGGTTACACTACTGTGCTAGAGTTGCAACTACCACATTTGGGCGTTACTTAGTCCGAATGGCATATTTAGAAAAAGATTTCTCTAAATCCAGTATTTCAAATGGTTTCTGGTATGAGTTGGAATTGGCAGTTCCTTTGTATAAATGAACCATACGATCCAAACTGTTTTGGAACCATGGGAAATGGCCCTATCGGCTGGCACAATAGGTCTGGTTCATGGGAAATTGCTGTCCTAATTACATACATATGCTTTGCTAATCCACCACATGCACTTCACTTAGGTTCACTTCATTTATATGCAGTTGGTGCACACCACACCAATAGGGTATGCCATGGTGTATTTGCATGCAAAGTTAAGGCTCCATTGTGACTGGGAACAGAGCTTGACATTTATCTTCTCTGGCGTTAATGTCCAAGCCAGAGTCAGTCACTTCTTCTCCCGTTGGGCAAAATAAGAGAGAGTTGTTTTATTCATTTTTTTCAGACAGCGCAATCAGTTGATGGAAAACCTGTTTGTAATTGCGCAAGAGTGTGTTCTTCTGTGGAAAGCACATCATCATTTATTTCACAGACAAATCAGCTGTCTGCTAACCAGTTGCCAGTGAAAATGTCAACGGGCAGGACGTTAGTGGCGTCATTAGGTTTCCTTTCAGCCTATTGTGGCAGTGATGGGGGGGCGGGGGGGTGGGGTGGGGGGCTGTGTGGAGGAACGGAGGCCTCTGTGACAACTACAACTTCCCCCTCCCAGACCATGAATGAACACTTCCCATGGCCTGCACCAGACAGTTGCTGTTGTTGTTGTTATTACGTATGTGTGTCTGCGTGTGTGTGTATGTGTATGCATGTGTGTATGTGTCCTTGTGTCTGTGTTTTCAGCAAGCAGCCATGCAGAGTCTAGCCATGTCTATAAGAAGTCTGTATGCAGTATTCTTCATGCTGGTGAGAAACAATAAGTCCCATGAGATACATAGAGTGCATCAACATGACAATGGGCTACAACTATGCTGGGTCTCCTCTCAGCCCTGCTTCAGGAGGCTTGGAGAGCATTCATGTGAAGCCTAGCAACCAGCATTCTCACATGTCTAGTGCTTTCCTCACTTGTGTCCCTGTTGGGAAGATGGGTGCGGCATTCACATAACCGCGTACAACCCAGTCACCCACCCACTTTATGGCTGGTAATGAAGTTTTCTAGGAGAGTCTATTCTACTCTGGGAGAGTCAATCATTTATTTGATACATTCGTTTTCTTTATGGAAAAAAATACGAGAGTTATCTTTCACACACACACACACACACACACACACACACACACACACACACACACACACACACACACACATACGAACACACATGCTTGAACTTGAGACAGTGTAAAATGGCAGAGCAAAATGTCCTCTTCCTTACTTTTGAGTTGAGGTCTCTGTGGTAGATGTTCTTGTAGTGCAGGTAGATCATGCCTCGGGTGATGTCCGAGGCTAGGTCCACCTTCTCTCTCCAGCAGAGCGGCACGTCCTTCCTGGCCAGCAGCTCCTCTAGACAGCCTCCGCTCACATACTGAAAAGAGACAGCAACTTTTGTGGCCTACGCATCTCTTGTCCATGACAACAACACGAGCAGCTTGCACGGTGCCGACTCAGAGATCACATAGCTACCGCGTCAACGAGTGCTCTTACACCTGAAATGCTCTCACAAGCATGAATACAAACACTTAACCAAAACAGTGCCCACTCGCATATGGCAGAGATAGCGTCACCACAGTAGTTTCTCATAGCAATTCACAAACAATGACAACACAATAACTTGGACCGCACCATGCCTCTCTCTCCGATAAAGTGTTCCAGTGCTATTAGAAAAGCTCTGGGCTGAGAGGATTTTAAAAGCACCATTTACTGTGTGAAGTAGATTATGAAGACAAACAATGGTGGAGGCAAACTCACCTCCAGAATTGGGTAGAGTTTATCTTCTTTGACACAGATCCCAAGATACCTAAGGGTTGGGGAAAGGGAGATTTGGTGGTTAGTTGGATTAAAGATTTTGGCATTATGTCTACCAATCTGAAATTAAACTGTAATTGTTAACAGTTCACCACACATATAATACAACCTTTAATGTTGATCGCTGAACAAATCATAAGGCTAAGAGTTCATAATCTAACTACAAATAAATCTATTGAACTGGTGTAATAGAAGCTTGACATACATTTGAATGTCATTGCTTAGCAAATACAACATTAAATAAAAAGGCTTTTCCTTGAAGTTCAATTTAAAACCTCGTAATGTGTTTATTCACATCTGTGAACTTTGCTCGTGCCTTCAAATGTCTTGACCTCAAAGAGGTGGTTTCTACAAACACGTGAGTGTGTATGAGTGTATGTTAGTGTGGGGTGTGAGGTCAGTGATTTCTTTCAACTCTTTTTTCTGAGCATGCCTGTTACAGTCCATTTGATATGGGCTTGCCTTGACCTTCTATAAAACTTTGGAAAAATAGATTACCCCGAGATTGCCAAGAGAAATGCACTGCTGACCACTGTTGCGTAATGCCAGTATTACAGAATATTGCACAGTAGCTGCCCTCTCGACCATGTTACTCATTTCAGTTCTTGAATGATACTCCACATGTCCTCACTAGGGATGTAACGGTGTGAAA
Source organism: Alosa sapidissima (assembly GCF_018492685.1). NCBI lineage: Eukaryota > Metazoa > Chordata > Actinopteri > Clupeiformes > Clupeidae > Alosa > Alosa sapidissima. Next base: position 8,316,885 of record NC_055964.1, read on the forward strand.
ATTTAACCTCACGGTTATAGTGACCAAAATTATCACGGTTTTCGGTATTATCACGGTATTTCTAAAAGTGTGTTCAATATGTTCAGAAACCACTGATAGGCCTACACAAGCTAAAATAGTTTCAAAAAGTGTCCCGTTCACTTTTTTCTTCATGTTTAATTGGCTATGTGCTTATAGCTTAACTTACCCTACCATAACTTGGAGTTTGCTATTTCTGTTATTTGGATGCAAAGAGTCAGACCAAAGTAAGCGTTCAAAATAAAACTTTAGGCTACTGTATTCTCCTGATAACATGAGTGGAATGGATTTAATGTGGACGCGAACATAAAAAGACGCAGAGTGGCTACATGATACAGTGCACATTTTGCGGTGAAAAAGTTCTGCCTTTTAAAACCAGGTGTAGCCTAATCCGAATCGTAGTTAAAACCATCAATTAGACAACAGAATCAGTAGGGTACCAGTTTTGTTCCATTGTACCAGGCCTACTGTATGTCAAAAGCAGGCTCGGATGAAGCTGGGAAGGATTAAACACACGGTTTCCACACCGCGGTAATCAACAGTGATAATCATGATATTTGAAATGAAAACGGTAATTATTATCGTCAACATTTTTATCGCGGTTTACCATTATACCGGTAATCGTTACATCCCTAGTCCTCACACAAAAAACTAAACACCAACTAAACGCTTCGCAGAGCTTTAGGCCCAGACTACACCAGGTCCGCAAGTGAAGCGCTCTGTTCACTGTTTAAACATTGTTTTAGAAGACTGCTGCCATTCAAGGTACGCGCGGCTATTACGTCTGTTGTAAGCAGTTCCAATGATTAATATGAAAATATGAATATGTAAAAATATGAATATGAAAACTTTATTATCCACAGATGTAAACATTTTCCTTTGGTTTCACCAAGAGTACAAGGGAGACAGGACATTAAAAAACAGTACATAGCCAAGACGACAAGACAGACAATACAGACAATATATTTAATAGAAAAGGACATTACAAAGGTTGCATCTACAAGAAGTAAAATAAATAAATAAATAAATAAATAGATAGATAAATATATAGCAGAATTATAGTGGAAGCTAACTGTTGCAGCAGATGCTCCGCAAACAAAATGTTTCAGTTACGTGACCGGTGTTGCCTCCCTGTTAGTCTATGTAACTCTGCTGGGTGGTGGGAGATGGAGCTCAGCCTACCTGACGATGTTGGGGTGGGAGAGTTTCTGCAGCAGGCTGATCTCTCTCACAATGCTGTCCTGGTCCACGTCATTCTTGTAGATCTTCACCACCATCACCTTACGGGTGGTGTTGTGCATGACCTGCAGAAGAGGGGAGTCATATCAGCTACAAAACAGCAATTCCCATTTCAAAAGTTGAGGTCCTCCAAATAATTTCATATTGATAATTACACGGGTAGAAAAAGAGAAATAAACTATTTATATGATCACAAGATTTATATGACCCCCCCTCCCCTATCTCTCTCCCTGAATGTTTATGCAACACCCCCCCCCCCCACACACACACACACACACACACGCACACGCTCGCACATGTCAGGGTTGAACTCTAAAACTCCAGTGGTATGTCCTAATTAGGGGCCCAGCACAATGCATGCATTGTCCAGGGGTGATCAGAGTTGGCCATATGAAAACTCATTTGCACAAATGTATTCATAGCTATGGACCACATAACGAGAAGAACACATTTCTTGATATGCTCTGCTTGTTACTCTTGTTTAGGTTTGAAAAAGGACCATCATCAATACTTCTTTCAGTTTATTAACCAGCATGACTGAACAAGAGTCGCTTGCCTCATGAGGCATCATTTCCCACAAAACCTTCACCCTGAGAGAGAATATCATGGAAATGTTTTCCAAATAAACTCACAACATGACTGTGGTGGGCTGAGAAAATATTAATAACATATCATCATTTGACCACATCTCAGACCGAGATCCTAAACTTTCTCTCACTTTCTCTCTCTCTCACTTTCTCTTTCTCTCACTCTCTCTCTCTCTCTCTCTCTCTCTCTCCCAACCCCCAAGTCATGAGTTAGATACACTATGGTGTAACAGAGTAAAAGAATGTTTTTATTCTGGACCTTGTAAACTTTGGAGAAGAAGCCACTTCCGATGAGCTCGGCGGTGAAGTTCTCCCAGAACTCGAGCTTACGGACGGCGGTGCGGAGCTTCTGCCAGCGGTCCACCTGGTAGTAGGTGTCAGATGACTCCCCGTACAGAGCAGGGCTACTGGGCTCAGAGCTCACGTCCACTTCACACATCCTGGAGATCTCCGCTGCAGAGAGACCATGAGAACACATAAGTACGCATGCGCGCACACACACACACACACACACACACACACACACACACACACACACACACACACACACACACACACACACGCACACACACACACACACACACAAATAACAAATCAACACTCATGTCTATAACAAAACGCCATATTGAGCAATTAGCTGTGTGTGTTTTTTGCTTTCTAAACATAAGCTGATCAGAAAGCTCTAGTTGTTTGTTTGGTGGTTTTATAGCAAAGTTATTGAACACAAAAGTGGTCAGGAAATCTCTCGTGAAGAGAAAAGAGCAGAGTAGGCCACGTGGGCGCTTTGACTGGATGAAAGGGGAACACACACACAAAAGTGCAATTTCCAATCTCATGTGCGCTCAATGAGCCCCACCACAGCGACGACGACGACAACAAGAGCAACGAGAGAGCGAGCGAAACAAAAGGCTGAATAATGAGCCGCTCGAACGAGAGCGAGAGGTGGGCCGGTGGCGAGGGTGTGTGTGTGTGGGGGGGGAGCAGGCACTGGACAGCGGCGCTCAAGTGTGTTGTTTGTCAACTTCAATAAAGGCCGAGGCCTGTAAAGCACAGCAGCCTCCAGCCTCCGCCTATAATGGAGAGTTATTGATGAAACACGTCCGTGGAGCACGCTCACAGCGGTAAGACACTCACCGAGCGAAGGCAATTTGAAAGTAAAATGTGCCCTTTGTGAAGAGTTGCTGTTGTGTGTGTGAGAATGAGTGTTTGTGTGCATGTGTTATCATGATCTTATAATAAGGGTGACCAATTTATCGAAAGCCCTTTTCTAAAGCCCTTTTTCTCTTATCTTAATTAGGCAATGTATATTAGGTATATGTAACCTTCAGCAACAGAGAGGTCTTTCTTTCGCCTGTCATGTAAGACATTGCTGATCCTCTGAAGCAATGAAATGTACTTACTATAGGTCAATATGGTTCGCATTGGTTTACCTACATGGCCACATCGTTTATACAGGCTCTAAACTAGAAAATAGTAAGGGTGGAAACCCACAATGTTTTGTACAGAGAACTTTGGAATATGTAAAACGGTTTAACAGAAAGTTTTAACAGAGTTTATTTTCACAAAGGAAGGGGTTCTGTGAAGATTCTGTGTCAGTTTGCATGGTTACACTGTCTCATGTTAATATCTAGTACATGACAGTGGAGAATTTTATAGAGTAACACAATTTGCTGCCACGAGAAGGTCATAATTATGTGCATAATTCCTCTGGCGACTGAGGTAATGCAGTGCCAATTAACAGCAGGACAGGATATCTTCAATTACAGTCATTTCCTGTCTATTAACCGAGGTTTATAAATTGATTTTGCTACATTTCTTCAGCCATGATGTTAATACACAGGAGGGCTGTACATGGGAATACATTTCTCTCCTTCATCCTTCTTCTTTGATTAAAGCACTGATCTGATTCTAAATAATTGGGCTATCGGGCTCTGCGGTTAATACAAGGGTGCGGTCAATACACGTTTTTTTTTTCTTTTTCTTTTTTTAATGGAGCGCTAAGCGATGTTGGGTAACATGACGTCTGTTGACATTCAAACAAAACAGAGAGCTAGCTTGCCCCTCCCTACCCCTCTCTCTTGTGCAACTGAAACTCTCCTGAATGCGCATCTCGTCGGTGAATGGCTGGAAACGTTTGTTATGTTTTATGGTCCAGGCTGCACCAGGCTGTTTTTGGAGCCTGGGCTGTCTACAGAGACTGTGTTTTTTTACAGTGTATTCAGGGGACAGGTAGCTAGTGGATTGTGAGGAGATGTTTGCTATATGTGACAAAACATTTTTAGCTTAAAAACTGCATGACATCGCTTAGAGCACCTTTAACTTGTGTAAAACACCATTGTGGGATTTATATGTGATGCGACTAATACACTAGAAATGACTGTATTCAAAGCACAAAGGGTCGTTGGCCTTACATAATCGGAGTCTAACTAGAGATAAAAGTGGACACCATTTGCTTCATTACATGTTACAGTTAGGATTTGTTCTCATGTGTCACGAGAAAACTCATGCTGAGTCATGCTGACACACACCCAAGGCATGTTTGGTTACCGTGTCAACTGTGGGGTCCTTTTCCAAAGACCCTAATCAGGCTGTGATAGTGGCACTCAAAATCACAGAGATCCTATCAAACGTTAAACATGTGACGTGTGCATGACGTGGCATCCAGAGGAACCCGGGACTGTGGTGAGTGACCACACCAGGGCGCTGGCATGCACCTCAGCGGTAGTGGGCACATCTTTTCTAGGGCACAGGTCACAAGATAAGAGCTCATTTGCAGCATAGGAATTTCCTATAAACTGCATCTCAGTTTAGTGTGCTCCTGTGCACTTGTAATTAGTCATGCTACAGAGTGCTGACTACAAAGAACACATCTGAACTATATGCAGCGGCAGTGTTCCAGTATTATGACAGGTGCCACAATTGAGCAACTGAGGTATATTTCAGCATCTTCTGGTGGGAAGTCAGTTGTCACCGACTTCCGACTTTTCATGAGGAGACTGGTTTGGAGTGGAGATGGGTGGGGGTTGGGGGGGGGGGGGTACTGTGGGTTTCTAGGTCAGGGTCTGCTGTCAGTGGCCAATGTGTGATGCCAGGGTTAAGCACAGACTGACACGCTGACACAATTGGCTCGGCCTCGTCGATCAAGGGGGGATTCATGCCCGTGCCGTCGCTCGTGAGGAGAGAAAGAGTACACACACGATGCCTTTGTCTTCCACTCTCTCTCTCTCTCTCCTTCTCTCTCCCCAGCAAAACCAGACAATCACTACACTTTCAGACCACCAGCATCAACCCCCCCCCCCCCCCCCCCCCCCCCATTCTAACCAATCAGAGAAAATGCTTATAGCGCAGCCTTCCTCCGAGTACTTCCTTATACTCTCCCCCTGTTCTAACACTACAGCAAACCAATACTCAGTCTGCCCCATAGCCCTGTCTCTCTGTGCACAGTAGACATTAGACATTACATTGATGCTCTTTAAAAGAGACGACAATAACACCAGTGTCTTCTAGGCTGGTGGCTAGAGCCAGGTTAGACACTGCTTTGTTTGCCTTTGGATGAAAGAGGAAGTCGGTATTCACACCTTCATGGCAGTTAATCATTCTGCTGGCAGGGGAGTTGCACAAATAATTCAGTTTGTGCATTGCTTTTTTTTTGTTTCCTTGCATCATTATATTTTAGTGTTATCTCCATGCAAATCAAATCTTTCCTGAGAATCTAATGCATAAGCAACAAACACTAGCAATTGCACTAGCATTTGTTCACAGCCCCTTAACCAAGGTTGAGTTCTTACGTCCAACGCAAGGGCCTGTTATCACAGCTAACAGAGAACCTGACCGACGACCGTACCCTTCACCTCGGAGGCTTTCTACTGAAAACCCTGTCAGAGCCCAGCCCAACTCTGATGCCCACACTGCAGATAAGGCCACATCACAGCGCCAACTCATCTGTGGAAAGAGCAAGGGTTCACAGCAGGGTGAGACTTGGTCAAGGCCCCTTAGTTTAACAGGTCTCCCACAGGAAGCAGACAAGATCTGAATAAAGTCTCGGTTCCTCAGAGAGAGAGAGAGAGAGAGAGAGAGAGAGAGAGAGAGAGAGAGAGAGAGAGAAAGAGAGAGAGAGAGAGAGAAAGACAGAGAGCAAAGAGAGAGAGAGAGAGAGAGAGAGAAGAGAGAGAGAGAGAGAGAAAGAGAGAGAGAAAGAGAGAGAGAGAGAGAGAGAAAGACAGAGAGCAAAGAGAGAGAGAGAGAGAAAGAGAGAGAGAGACAGAGAGCAAAGAGAGAGTGAGAGAGAGCAAAGAGAGAGAGAGAGCGAGAGAGAGAGAGAGAGAGAGATGGAGGACAGATGCATGTTTGGGAGATTAGAGATGAGTTGAAGACTGCGGTCAATGCTGATGCTGATGATGTCTCGCAGGGCAGATGGACTAACATGGTCTCAGCAGAGAGAAGTCAGCGTCGTCGGAGGGACGATAAGTCCGTGTGACGTTCACACATGAAGGGGCAGCTCGTCCACTTCCTCTATGCTCTATGTCAACTTCACTGGAACTCCAATATCACCTAACACACGCACTTACCATGCACTTCCCCCTCATCCTTCCTCTACCCCTGTCTTCTTCTACCACAGGTCTCCTCTGCACTGAACTTTGAATGTCATTCCTCATTTTGTAAGTCACTTTGGGTAAAAGTGCTGAATGAAAAGATGTAAATGTAAATACCAGTATAGCAAAAAAACAGACGTATTCATTGATATGTGTTGCAAATTAATGATAAAATAAGTGCAAGTTAAACTAATCAGCTGATCGGCGTACAGTGGAAGGCCATGCGGTGAGTCTGATTATAAAAGGGCTGTAATGAGTCTGTTCCACAGTGCTCATAGTGCTAAGTGCTCTGTGCATTAGTGCAATACTTCTGAGTGCTTCCCCTTTAAAGGAAATCTAATGGCTTCATTGATCTTCATTTGGAGACGGGCTGCGGAGACAAGTGACCACAGCCCGTGGCACAGGATCCCTGACGCTGCTTAATTCTACACTTTGGTTTGGGAGCAGCAGACACCCCACCAGAGATGTGTGTGCTCCCATCTGATCAATGGCACAGATTTGTTATGATCTGACGGGAAACAGCCCCTACATGCTCTAAGATGGGAAGAAACCCAAAATCATTTCACAAGTTTCTATTTCACAACCAACAATGCTCTCTTATGTTATAAATTCATCACTACTTTGTTGTGACTGTCCACTCTGATCAACTTTGTTCTTTCAGTTCTGTATCTCCATATGCCCCATGAACTCCATATGTCACAGCCGAGAAAACATGTAAACAAGAAATATGCATAAGAGCTGAAGAGAGAGAGGGTGGGAGAGAAGGGGGGGGGGGAGAGGGAAGATAAATACTTACTGATTTCAATAATACAAGGATCACCTCACCACCACATAGGAAATAGGAAAGATTTATGTCTACATACCGCCAGCAAATTCTGCTATACCAACTTGATCTCACGTCCAGGGTATTTAGACTACCAGTTCAGCACAGATAGAAACAGACAAGAGCACAGCAATTCTCAGTTTGGCTGTTCTTGGTGTTGCATCACTCAACACTGAACAATGCAGCAGGGTCGTGCCACTACACTGCAATATAGCAGATCAATCTGGCCCATCCTGAGGCCATGGCTCTGACAGTCCCTTCACCTCTGACGTCTCTGTCTGATGCGTACACACACACACACACACACACACACACACACACACACACACACACACATCACCAGAACATGCGAGTGGCCTCGGTCATTTACACGGCACACACTGTTCTCTGTCCTCACTGCAAACTCAATGCGGCCACTCAGTCTCATAATTTAAGGGTAGTACGGACAACCCACTGGCTTGGCCCCAGATAATGAACAGAACATGACGCATGGTCAGCGAAAATGCAATCACACAGGTCAAGCAGCACATGAATGGTCGTGTCAAGCATAGTGTGGCATATTAGATAAGCAGGCCAAATGGAGAAGTGGTTGTGAGTGAGACAAATAAACTCTTTTATAGTAATGCATCGCAGAAATATGCACTCTATTTTCGGTCATTTTAAACATTCATAGAAACTTTGTGCAATGCAAAATTCATGGCATCCTGGGAAATTGAGTTTTTTACTTTTTCTTTTTTAAATGTAGTACCACACAAACTAGACTACTGCCTGAAGAGACATGCACTTTCGAGCAGCTGTGGACTGTTCCCAACCTTACATCACAGCAGCACATTCATACAGTGACTCTATGATCGCCTCCTGTAATCTGCAGCCCCGAGGCCGAGCTCATTTATTTGCACTTCCGTGTCCTTAGATAATCACCTAATGGATTAATCGTGCCTATAAAATGACCTTGAGGTCTGAGCCAGTGTTGACTCAGTATCACAACGCAAATATCAGTGTGCTGTTGTTGATTGACTCCACAAAAATCCCAGATCAGAGGAGTGGATTGCCAACATTCTCTCTCTCTCTTTCTCTCACTCTCTCTGTTCATGTGTTCCCCCTCACATTCTCTCTCTCTTTTTATCTCTCTCTTTCTCTCACTCTCTCTGTTCGTCTGTGTTCCCCCTCACATTCTCTCCCACTCTGATTCCACAGGCAGGCCAAAAAAGTGGGCAGTGTGGAATCTGTGAAGAGAGGCATCTTGTAAACAGTGCCTGTGTGATTTGCAACTCGAAAGGCTTGATCCCCAGGAACAATCTAGTCCCAAAGTCAACAATCCAAATGAGAAAGACCTACTACACGACTTGGCTTCCATGTGTCAGACAAGCCCCAGGACAGAGAGAATGTGTGGCATATGCCAGGATGTTCATTTCCAGAGCACAGCAGTGGTGGTCTGACATGCAGGGTTAGACAGAGAGAGACAGGGTATGACAGGGTAACCATACTCTATGTGTATGTACGTATGTATGTATAGAATTGAATTCAAATCCTGCACCTTATTAGCTTAATTCTATGATCCAGTTTTATGCCCTGGACCCTAGGCAATGTACATAGGTGTGCATTGTCTGTGTTCTGGGAATGACGGTGTTTGTGTGGTGGAGCTTTAAGTCAATCAGGACTCCAGTGTCAGGGCACATTGGCTGCATCAGGGATGGAGCCTACCTGTCTGAGACCCTCAATCACAGGGGCTGCGCCAGAAATTGAGTTTAGTGCCACTAACACAGGAACACGTCTGTCTTGTATCACAGATAGTTCCCAGAAGAACCGTCCACGTTCCTTCGCCATCATTGCAACTGGAGATGATATAACCTCAGGCATTTCGAGTGCTAACATATTCATACAGTCTTAAAAAAGGACCAAGAGAGGAGTTATGATGGTTTGACAAAAATAGACTTATCATGCCCTGGACATGGTTTTGCCATTAATCCACAGAGGTAGCATGCAAAGAAAGAGGAAATGGTTTGAATCTGGTGAATAATTCAGAAGGAAATCTTAGATCTCTTTGTGGGTTGGTAACATTATCCATTTGAGCCACTGTGCCGCTTTGATTGAGAATGCAATGGATGGTCCACAGAGGAGAGAAAGTGAGATATCATAGGAGAGGGTTGTCCATTACCTAGAGTATGGTCTAGTGATCATGACAAGAGCACTTCATCTAAAGTTTCTTTTCAATGTCTTGCTGATGTTAATGGACTCAACCATGAGAAAGAACAGTCATGATTTACTTCACTGTAGACAAGGCTGATGGCAGTTAAATTGAGTTTTAAATGGTCTACAGATTAATCAGTCATGAAAAAAACATAAATCTATAACCCTGTCTCAATCTTTGCGGCACACAACCTCTTTAGTACATTCCTGCCCGTTTCAGTGGAGACAGTCATTCTGAAAGGTCCAGGTCTGGCAGCAGTTTTGTTGGTGCAAGTGCTGGCAGGGAAAACAGCTTTACTCATCAGGGTTCAATTGTGCGCTAAATGCTTTCCGCTAGCATAATGACTTTTCTAAACAACCCACCGTTTGTTAAGGCCGAGCGTGAGGTTAGAAACAGGCAGATACGGACTCCACTCAGATCAAAGTAATCAGATCAAAGCCAAGACCAGGATGCACTTAGCATTTTTTAACCAACTTCAATAGGCAATCTTCCATTTAGCAAGAATGTGAATCATTTCATGCTGCTTATAATCTGGCACTGAATTTCCATGATCAGTCACTCGCCAGTATAGTTGTATTTGTAGTTAGCTTATGCCTATCTAAGTAATTAACACCTGCCTGACATGTTAACGTATGCCTGACTCAGAATGGGAAGATCCGTGGAGTGAAGTGAGCGACGCATGGCTGCACTTCAGCACAAGAAGGGAGGTGTGCTTGTCGGAAAAAAGGATCTACATCTCCCTGACTGTCCAGGAAAGCACCACCCTTGCTGTCAGGACAAAGCCACTCTGGTTCTCTCATCGGGAGCACTCTTCTTCTGCCTGAGCCAAACTAAACATGCAACATCTGAGAGGATGTCAGGATGTTGTGTGTTTGAGTACAGATCGGTAGGGATGTGGTAGTGTTGTGGCTAAGGAACTTGGCCAGTGTGTAGTAGTCACCAGAAAAGTAATGGGTGTGATTCCTGGCTGCCACCGCCGTGCCCTTGAGCAAGGCACTTAACCCCTCTAGTTGCTCCAGGGAGACTGGCCCCTGTAGTTGGTATTTGTAAGTCGCTTTGGGTAAAATCGTCAGCTAAATGCATAACTAATTAAAATGAGTAAGTTCGGTCTGTGTGTGTGTGTGTGATCCTGCACACACTCGGCTTGTATGAGGAGGATGGGTGAACTTCAATCTGCTGATTATGTCCCTGACAAAACCCTGACGAGGGGAGTCATTAGGCTCTTCCACACCGATGACCACGTGTGCTCCGCTACACTGGCCCTGCGCACATAAACAGCCCCCACAATGGGGTACAAATACTGTGGTTCCCTTGGGTAGGTGCTACAAGTGACACAGGCCTCTGAGTTACACTCTACAGGGAGGCGGGTGCGCCAGAGTTCAGTGACCAATTACTACTGAGACCCTTCATTCATTAGGAAATATCTAGTGTCAGCTTTTGGACATGGCAGACTCGCTGGCGCAATTAGGCACTCATAACTAACAAATGCCATACCTGCACCAAAAACAAATCCGCTGCATTTGAATGAAGTTTGAGTGGATACATTTTTTTTTACATTACTTTGGCTGACGCATTTTTAACCAAAGTGACTAACAGTAAACAGTTTAAGTTTTTTATAACCAGTGTCACAAATTACCAAAAAACTGGAGCGAGGATGCCATAAATGCATGCAGTTCTGTTATATGTATTTACAGAGGTGTTAGTAGCCTATTGGTTGCCATGTAAATGTCAACCCCATCTTTCACTTACACTTACACCTCCCCACCCCCTCACCCACCAGACCACACAGAGGATGTGATAACAGGAAAACTCTCTGAGTCAACAATTCTCATCAAGGTTATCACTGCAAGACTGCTGACCTAACTGGTCTCAGTATCACTATAAAAATATCACTGGACTGGGCATCATTACACATGCACACTAAGGTGCATCATCATCATCATTATCATCATCATCAGCGTGCAATAGATGTGAGGGGGAGATGAGGAACACCAGCTCTTACAATCGTACACATAGCCTGTATTACGGCAAGCACACGTTTGCAGACAGGAAATTGAGACAGGAAATGCACAGTAGCGCACAGACAGAAGACAAAACCCACAAGGTGCGAGAAATGTGATGAAACAATGTGATTTCATCTTCACACTAACTTAGTCAATGCAACAGATGTAGAAACACATATGAAAACGAAACATGCAAAGCGTGATAAAGTTCTATGTGAATGGCAATCACAGAGTGCTAAAGCTCGACGAAGAGCAGAAATTTAGAGAAAAAGTGTTTGTAAGTCAGTAGGCTACAGCATTGTGCTAGAAGGCAATATATTTCATCACAGGAGTTCAAATTTAAAGTAATTTAAAGTTTGTCCCCAAGCTTTAAGTTGGTATCCAAAAAGTGTCTTACTTACTCCACTGGTTTAATAAACTATTCATATGCATCTTGAAGGGGGTTGTCACTGCCTTCTTCTGAACAAAATGCCAAGACAAAGTCAGCAAACACCTATGGCTTAACACAGCAGCTAGGAGAGACAACACAAACAAATACACTAAGACACACATGCAAAAATGAGAAGCACCAAGCAACACATACACAACAACATGAAAAACAAACATACACTGCGCTGCAATATCAAAGGCACGTTGGGGTGATTGTGAATTAAGGAAAACAGGAAGGATGTTTTGGGTGCACCGGATTAGACGATGTTGCCCATTAAATTGAAGGGCCTCTACATGGGGTATCATATGTGCACAAAATCATAACGGTTTGAAAACGTTGTCAGCTAGCCTACAACAGATCAAGCTTTCCACATCACCCATCGATAACAGATACTTCTCGCCATATCGTAGCATCACTAAGGTAGGTTGATTTTTCCCCCTCAGACCAGATGGATGCATAAAATAGATGGTTAATTTGTTTCTAGAGGAAATTAGTCTAAAAGTAATAGGGAAATTATTAGAAAAATCACAAAGTTACGCTTAAATATAGTTTCCTCCCATCACTTGATTATTTCCATAGAATGACTGAACAATGACACAAAATGTAGATACAACTTGCCAGAATACTTACAGCACCCGCTGAATCACGTCAGATCTAAAGGGTTAATGAGAGTGGTATGCAGACACCACTGTCAAAGCATTTCGCAGAATGGAGTTGTCAGAGCATAAAGTGGCATAACTCCTCCGTGTCTCCTAAGACGCCTCTTTCACTCTGCGCAGACTCTCTCAACTCTCCCTTTGCGCGCGCTCTTTCTCTCTCTCTCATAGCCTACTTGCCTGATCTGGTCATGCACAACGGGGGTTGTGACAAAATATCCTTGATGAAATGCATGTTTGATAGGTTGCCTTAGGAACCCATGTCAATTACGTCAAGTTAGTGCGCTTCAACTCCACCCACTACACACATAAAACCTAATAGCACAGCGAGGAGACCGTGAAGTGTGAAAGTATTTTACTGTGAAAGTTTTTACTAATTGTAGCGAACTATTTGTCACAATTAATGTAGCATGCAGTAGGCTACAATGAATGCACATATGTCTAAATTGACTTATGAAATGGAAGTTATTATTGTAAAATGACCAAAGCACGTCTGCACTACAGCCCATCGATAACACGAGTGGTGACAGTGTGACACCCCTCCACACACACACACACACTCCAAGCCCCTCGCACGTCCCTCTGTACTTCATGATAATAAACAAAGGAGGAATAGAAGAGGACATCCATGAAGCGAAGCGGGGGAGACGAGTAAACTCTCTCTGTGTCAGCCATCTGCTGAAGCAAGGGCTGACTGCAGTGTTAATGAATCATCGGTCTATTTCTGTCTCCGATACATCTCAAACTTTTCTGGGCGCGTTGCGTTTTTGAGGGCTTGGATCTTATCGGTTCATATTTTTACCACAGTGATACATTGAAGGAGAACTGAAGAATAAGTCGACAACAATAAGTCAATAACAAATAGTTCACAAGAAATCAGCAATCATTTTTCATAATGGGATACACTGAATAGCCGATTTCAAAGTAGGCCTAAACTAGGCTGTTTAGCCTAGCCACATATTGCCGTTTAAAATCATTTTCCAGTTTCACTTTACTAAGTAGGCTAGTAAAGGAGTAAAGGCCATAACTTGCAATTTCCTTGACGCTTAGTTGTGAGGTTGCCAACGCAAGTGAATTTCGCCATCTGCTGATGGCAGGATGCAACAACCACATCTTCTCCATGTAGGCCAATAATGCCAGGGGCTGGTTGGTGTTATGGCTACTCGGTTTAATGATGAGGCCACTCTGTACACATATCATATTATTTGGAAGTTAAGGCAAATAAAACAAGGCACTTATTTACACATTTGCATTTAAATACATATTGAGGTAGAATTATCCACAGGTCCCAAAGAGAAACTTAAATGCCTGACCACCATTCCGACATTTGGGATTGCAAAAGAGGTATTTGGATTGCATATCATAGAGAAACAAACTTACATGCTTAACCACCATTCCAGCATTTGGGAATGCAAAAGAGGTATTTGGATTGCATATCCTTAATTTGGATTCCCCTGTAATCAAACTTCACAAGGAAACAACAACTCTGAATAATAATAATAATAATTATTATTATTATAATAGTATTCAGTGTAATGCTACTTGAGTCATAAGTCACACAAGTCACAAACAGCTGTACATGCAGGCTATTAACATGTACCATTGTTTTTTTGAAAATCTGGCCAGTTTTTCAAGAGCTCAGATGGAGGAAAGTCTACAACTAGGACAAGTTTGGCAAAAGTACATCTGTCATAGTCCAGGTGACGTACTTCAAAGAGATTTCGCAGCCAAAACATGCTTCTGCCATATACAGGCCTGACACCCAGTATATTCAGACATAATCCCACATAGACATCTTCTAATGGAATTGGTCGCACAAATCTTGAAGCCATTGATATCTTTGCTGCAAGGTCTGCTGAGAAAACATACCCAGCCCCCGAAACATAGGGTGGAAATGAAGTATCTGGATAGATGTCTTTTGACAAATACCATTTGCTTTTTTCATCCCTACGAGGCATGCCATCATTGATGACTGAGCCAATGATGTAATTCTTTTTTGCAGGAAAAGGCAACATGTTGATGAGGTAATAAACATTTAAAAAAATATCTGCATCAATTTTCATAACATATGAGGCACTCTGGCAATAAGTGACAAGCCAGTTCATCATCATCATAGTCTTCACAGTCAGATTGTGATAGCTGTCCAAGAAGTCCATCAGAATGATGTCAGCATGCTTCAAGTTCTCTTCGGCCAGAGCGTTTATTGCATTCTCTCCCTCTTCTCCTTTCAAGACACCGACGAAAAAGAGTTTGACCATTTTGACGTTAGAGACCAAATCTCGCTGTCCCCACGAATTCCTAACGGCGTCCCTCGACCCGCTATCACCAGGTGCTACCGGAACCATCAATACCAGATCCGGATTGTGTTCACACGCTATAGGTTGGTTCAAGATGTATTCATAAGTTGACGGTGATACAACTTTGTACAAGTCCTCCGCAATCGGCGTGTGCCGACTGATTCTTTTTTCCTCGGAGTCATATACGATGTTCAAAAGGGTTTCCACTAAAAAAGCCATTAATCCAGCTAGGAGTAGATATTTTGCTAACCTATAATATCTCATTCTAAAATCTGTTTTCAGACAGCCTGTTAAGGTGGTGGAAAGAGCCAACTTGATTTCTCGTCTTTCTTACCAGAAACTCCTGATAGGGTACGGGTTGAAGTAGGCTACACCGGCCCGTCAAGCCACTCCCAGGTTTATAATGCTGGTTGTGGAGAATAAATACAATGCAGTCTTCCTACGTGATGCGTCATACCAGATAAGTCATCTGCGAACCACAGCCTATAGGCTCATTGTAGGATAGGCTATACGCTTTTACTGTGGTTTTTGACCAATCTGTTTTCTTAACCTTAGGCTACTTAAATAACACACATGACAGCTCTTCAAGATGACAGAGGTGTGGCCTGTTATGGCTAGTAAAACACACGTGACAGCTACATAGTTGCTTGTCAGGCTGTTTTTTGATATGCTACATGTCATTGGGACACAATTAATACAAGGTTTACCGACATCTTCATGTTAATCGTTTAAAGTTACATTTTGGTTCCGTATAACATATTTAGACTAACGGCGCATATTTGATTAATAATGTGTAGCTACTTTAATAGTTTGCCCATGCAACTACTCACCGAATAGGCTTCTTTTTTTCAAATGCATGCAGTACCTTGTGCTAAACCTGAAGTTGATCTGGTTTCATCCAAAAAGTGCTTGTTAATTGTTAGAGAAAGTACTGTTTCTATAACATATTCAAACAACAATATTGTAAACAAAATTTGTTTTTATTGTAATAGGGGTTACAAAGAAACACCTGTTGTTCACCCAGATTTTAAAAAACAAACAAACAAACAAACAAACAAATTCCAATACCAAACAAGAAACTTAATTTACACAGGTATTCCATGGGGTCAGTGGTTAAGTCTACTGGCGTAGCAGGGAATGAGACCACGGGGAGGCTGTGGATTTGACAATAAAGACAATTTGTAAATCAACTAAATCTTTGTACAGTGCTTTACACAAACACACAATACTGATGTAAGTGAAAATGGCCATTTGAAGAAGGAAATGTCCATTCTTTTGTATTATTTGTCACAAGAGTCCTCTCTGACGTCCTGTGTCTTATACTTTCTTGTTGATATCTTTCAAATTCAGTTATCATTATATATTGAATAGGTCCTGCCTCAAGCTATTTAAAAACTTAAAAACAAATCTATTTGTCTTTTGTCCCTCTACGTGTCCTAACTTCAAAAGGTGATAGGATAGGGCATGGAACTGAACCCAAATGCATATTTTTTTTTTACATAGAGTGTTCATTGCACAGTGCCTGCACAGCCTACAACAATCAGAAACCGGGGGAAATGCGAGCTCCGTCGTGCATGGCATGCCTGATAACTTGCTGGGACAGTTGACAAGAAGGTTCCAATATACTTTTGCTGTTATGTTTTTGTCTTGTTGTCTATTTGACCAGACTGAGAAGGTGTTGGACAAGGGAGATAGGAAGGGCAGGTGGGGAATGGTTTACTGGGGAAAGTCACACACAGACTAACACAGACTAGGCTCTCTGGGGCCTCTCCACTTGACATGCTGGATCTTTAGATTGAAGTCCTTCATTTTCTCAAGAGTAAGCTCATTGTGTTCCACGGACATATTTTGCTCTGACACCCCCCACCCCCACCCCCACATGTGCTCCCAGGTGTAGATTAGGAGTTTAGTAAGAAATGATGAATTTTTTCTGTTGATAATTTGTGAAGAGGCACCAAAAAAAAAAAAAAACTATGATATCACACACAAACAGTCTGCCCTCTCTGCAAAACACCGATATCAAAACTGTCACAGTATGACATGTGGAAACCGAGAACGCGGTGTGTGTGGTGTAAAAAGTACAAGCACCGAGCCAGACTCTCTATCACCTCTCTGTCAGTGAGCGGTTGGAATGTGCATAGGCATGTTGTCACATTTTGTTCAAACAGTAGGTACAACTGTCTTTGGTGTTCCACATTATATGCACAGGTTACCTTTCCTGTGCTTAGACCATGTGCTTGAAGTCCATATTTCAGTAATAGGTGAGATGTTGACAGCATTCACACTGCACACAACCGTGAGTTCCAGGACACTTTGAAGGGCACTGGTTTAGGATCTAACATGAGAGAATACAAAAAGGATGGGAGAGACTACAGACTTATGAATAGAATGAGAGCGAGAGAGAGAGAGATGAAGAGAGAGAGAGATGGAGTACACGATGGAGAGAGGTGGCTGGGCTCAGGGCAGTGGCTTTGGTAGCTGAAGGGGGTGATTCTGACTCAGGAAGGGGTAGAGTGGGTTCAATGGGGAGAGATGTGGACGTTTATGATCGTTTCCTTCTGCCCTCGAAGTTCCTGAAGTTGGCGGGCCGCATCTTCATCTCAGCGAACTCAATGGAGTGTTCGTGACCCTTCCAGTGAAACCAGTTTACGCCCTGACAATCAAAACAATTCACGCTGATCAGCATGTCAGGTACACACAGGTACAAATACTTAAAGTATAAAGTATAATTTAGAACCACCCACATACAATTTCATCATAGTCATTGTGACATCATGCCCATGTTCTTACCTTGCTGTGGCTGTTATCTCCATATCGTCCCATGACGTTGACACGATGGCAGTTCTTATACCAGAAAGCACCCTTGTAAGACAGGGCACAGTTGGTGACAGCAATGTCATTGTCATGGTCATAAGTTGAGAAGGGTCGACCGTGATGGTAGGTCATGGAATCTCCTAATGAAAGATGGATGGACAAAATGTTAGGCCGAGGATATTGAGAAATCCTAAACTCTGATGCGTGGACAGGTTGCACACTAAAGTCATACACAGACAGAAATGACATTCAGGATCCCAAACAGAAGGTCCCGAGTATTATAGAAAGAGACTGGGCTCACAAACACGTTATCCTCTTTAATAAAATATATTTTTTTTCAGTTTTAGACTCTTTTAGACATTTTTTTTTCAGATTGCTTTAGTAATCAACCCTCCAAGTCCCTTAACGATGTCACTGCGCCAACAAAAAGAAGAGCTTGTCTCGTCATGTATCAACGATGTCACTGAGCCAATAAAAAGAAGAGCTTGTCTCGTCATGTATCAACGATGTCACTGAGCCAATAAAAAGAAGAGCTTGTCTCGCCATGTATCAACGATGTCACTGAGCCAATAAAAAGAAGAGCTTGTCTCGTCATGGATCAATAAACTTCAACTGTGAGGTCCGCCCCACAGGCTAATACATCACAGAATGACATCACAGCGGAAATATCTGTTATATAAGACACAGATATCTGTGCCCTTGTAAATGGTTTGAACAAATGTTAGCGAGGCAACTAAAAGTGAATTTTAATTCATTTAATTTTTTTAACAAAACATGCCATTTTCTTATGAATTTTGGTCGATGTGCTTAAACTGTTTGTAAAAGGAACGCTGAACCTGAGACACTTGTGGTTTTAAAGGAGAATTCCGGTGTGATATTGACCTAAACAAATTATTGACCTATTATTGACGGTGTGATATTGACCTAAACAATTTATTGACCTAAATTGACCTGGATTCCAGTTGCTGCTACTGGAAGAAACTGGAATCCATGCATTTCCACTGAATTATTTTTGGAATCTGATCCCTTATCATACCTGTTCATTCTTACTCGTTGCTCGACTTATCGTGACTAAATTCAAGATGGCTGCAAACGCTAAACTTTGTGAAGATACTGTCTGTATAAATCGTCTTGTAAGTAAACTACCAGTGCTTTTTCAAAGTTCTCAATGTCTCGTTTTAAATGTCAGGGCCCTCGGAAGTCTACCAATGAAGTGTGGAGATACATTGAGCCTCGTAAATGGGTGTAAAACAGTGATTTATTTGCATGGCTAGCCCGATGCCGTAGCACCACTATTGAAAAAGCTGTTGGTAGCATCGGCTAACTAGCGCCAGATTTTGGAGTGCAGGGGACAAGCCGAGATGGGCTATGAGACATACGTTCACACTCGGTATCATGTTTCAATACACTTAAGGTCAATATCACACCGGAATTCTCCTTTAATTTCCTGTGTTTGTCTTGGCTTGCATTATAGAATTACCTGGGGGCGACCTTCAAACTTCATATTTAAGAATAAGTATGCATATGCATAAATTTAAGTAGGTGGTAGTGTACTTTTTAATGATCAAATTAATTAATTAATTTATTTGTCTCTCTTTTTATCATTTAAGAGTGTGTGAAAGTTGAGTTTTTTTTTTCATTCATTCACTTCAGTTTGTATTTCTTTCAGAAACATGTGCTGTATGTGTAATGTGTCTTAATGCTTGGCAGGCTAGTCTGGGGGACAGGGAAGGGAGCAGCAATTAAGGAATCATAATTAATTTTCTTTGTTTTAAAGGCACCCTTAATAGAGTTTTTTTTACCTTAATACAGCATTTCCAAAATCATTTTCATGGCACATAGCCTCATAACATGACGAACGCCACTGCTGCCATCGTCTGAGCGGCCCTCTATAGGCGATCACCGACCTAGTAACTTTTTGTGTTCGGATAGGAACACTGGCCATTCCTACCCACTGGCCATTCCTACCCCCTCCCCCTCTGAAATCGAAATGGAAAAGAGCTGGTATGCTACAAGAATTTAGAGATCTCTCTACAGACTGCTGTCATTGCATTACCTCTATATTAAATCGGAGTTATGTTCATACTTTGTAGCTAAAGACGCATATTTAATTTGATTATTATCGCGCTTCTCACCTGTAGGGGGACCCAGAGAGCAAATCTTCTTTAGTGCTGCTTTACTGTAATATTTACCTAGTAACTAGGGATTATAATAAATGCCATTCATTTGATTTGTTATGAGACTTAGACATTTAATAGAGTGGTATAAAAGTTGTGGATCTTTTGTTTGCTTTGACTTTTATGATTGATATTACCTCACAATATCTGATTGATATTACCTCACAGTCTCTTGCAAGAAACTGGTGATAAACCTGGAGGATCTTTGCCATGTGAAATGCACAGCACTCAATAGACACTATGTACTCCATAGATTCGAAAGAGCTTTACAGCTGCATGTGTCGCCACTACATAATATATTACTGAGGAAATTGTAGTACTACTGAGCAACTACACAGCCACGTACCTGCTGTGCCACTGTAGCCTCCGACGTGCACCTTGTAGCGGCTACGCGGTTCAGACACGGAGAACTTATCGTACTGAGCGTAAACCGTCTCGCCCTTGTCTCTGAGGTCCACACGAAGTTCATACTGACCAGAGGAGGTGATCTTGTGCAGGTTTGAAAGACCTGCAGGAGAAGTGGTAGGTAGATCAGTCGCATGGTCCAAGACAAATGGTGAATACAAAATCATTTTTATGTTCAAATATGATCTAAAATAACAAATTAATTCCATGCACTGGTTTCTTTTGTATTCACAGCCTCTGTGTTCTCACACATTTTGTACAATTTTCTTTTTTTTTTTATTAAGATACTCTGAAACTAAACAAGCCAGTATGGGCATTTGGACAATGGCACACTTTGAAACTTAACAAGCCAGCATGGGCATTTGGACAATGGCACACTTTGATAATGATCACTTACCCAACCAGAACTCATCATTTAGATCACCAAAGCCGGCGGTATAGTTTCTCCAGTTACGGAAGAATTCCACCTTCCCGCTCTGGCGTCTCACAAAGACCTGTAAGACAAAAGGGAAGCCAGTTAGTTCAGTTCAGTTTATAGCAATGCACACATCCAGACGAGTATGCCACTCACATGTCACCTAATGATTGAGGATGATGGACTGAGGAGCAAAGGCCTGAACATGCTAACAGTGCAAGGACTGGTCTGATTGACTAATTAGTACTAATTAGCACAGTAGTATTTATTGACTGACATGGTGATGGCCCTAGCAGTTATATTTATACATTTACAACACTATCCTTCACTTTATATTTTTTCAATTGACTATTTTTTTATTATAAATTCTCTATATATATTTCTTTTGATGTGTTTTCTTACTGTTATTGTACCATTGTGGTGCTGAGCGACTGGAAGTTTGATTTTCTCCTTGGGGATTATTGAAGTTCTATCTATCTATCTATCTATCTATCTATTATCTATTATATGTAAGTATATTTTTTTTCTCACAATCCAGCCACCCCCATCTGTGGTCATGTCGCAGTAGACTTGCAGAGGCTGGCTCTCATCTCCGCGCAGGTAGATGGTATAAATCCCAGAGCTGGTCTCTCCATTCAGCAGGGCCTGGGAGCAGTCCTTAGGGTGTTTGTACAAGACACCGACTACACAAACACAACATAACAGAGTGTCACCGAGTGAGAACATGAATGTACGTATGTAAAGTGATTGACAGAGTATGATAGGGATAAATGAACGAGTGAATGCATGAATGAATGGATGAGTGAATTAATGAATGAGTGAGTGAGTGAGTGAGTGAGTGAATGAATGAATGAGTGAGTGAAATGAGTGAGAGAGAGAGTGAGGGTTTTGAGAGCGTTTTGAGAATGAGTCAGTGTATGAGAGTTGGATTTGAATGAGAGCTGGGTTAAGCTGAGAGCGTTTCGCGGAGCTCACTGGTGGTGAAGGCGGTGGTGATGACTCGACTCCTCTTGGGCCCGGCCAGAGCCTGCAGTGTGACGTCATAAACGGTGGAGGCGCTGAGCTGGGACATGCTGTACGAGGTGGCAGTTGGGCTGAGGACCACTTCCTGAAATAGAAACATCACTCATGGCCCACTGACACACTTTCTATTTCCATCTGTTTGAGTGCCTGAAACAAGCAGGCTCAAATGACTGTCAAGTCCTTATTTTTTAGATATTTTTAGGATCAATTCTATTCCATTTCATCTATGTGTCTCTACCTCTTTATAGTATTCTTCATTCTTCTTCAAAGCTTGGATGTGTGTTGTTGCATTCTGTCATTTCAAAGGAGTTTCTGTCCTCACAAAACTATTGAATATTTGAATATAAAATATACTCTGTAATTCTTTTTCAGTGAGGGGCAGGAAGATCTCTGTTTATGTAAAGGCCAACGCCCACTGGCGACGACATTTGTGTCTATGGATTAAACCCTCAAGAGATTTTTCTAAACTGTGGCGTCACTTGATATGTGTCAGACGCCGCCAGTGGCCGTTGGCCTTAAGTGTGTTGGAGGTCCTTGTTTTTAATATTCACCCTGTTAGTCACCTTATCTTCCACACCACTCACGAGAGAGGGCAGAGCACTTACTCTGACAGTGCCATCGACGGACTCAAAGCTGAGAATGTAGCCGCTGATATCAGCGCGTGGGGGCTTCCATGTCAGCATGGCACTCTCAGTCTGGATGTTACTGGCCGCTAGGTCCTTGGGGGCATCCACATCTGAAAGCAACAAGGCACCCTATTAGCACATGCCCCAGGTCTGACCTCAGTGCTGTTATGACAGTGGTGTTAGCACATTTCTTTTACACAAAACTGTGACAGTGAGTAATGGGTTCTGTTAAGACTATTGTGCTATGGTCTTGTAGCACTGTGGCCTTGGCCCCCCTCTGCACTCTTCTGAGGTTTTGGCTCCTAAATGTACATTTACATTTATTCATTTAGCAGATGCTTTTACCCAGAGCGACTTACATGTCAATTATATTACATGGGCAGAGCAATTCAGGATTAAGTGCTTTGCTCAAGGGCACAGCTATGGAAGCCGGGAAATTGAATCCACAACTTTTCAGGCCACTGCATGGTAACCCAGCTCCTTAGTCACTACGCTACCACTGCCCCATGCTATTGTATTTTAGCACTGTTATTGTGCTATTGTCTTGTAGCACTCTTGTTCTGTGGCCTTGGCATCCCTCTGATGTTTTGGCTTCAGGGTCCTAGCACCATTTATATTATGGTCTCGGTGCATGGTTACTCTGGGCAATAAAAAGATGCCTGAGCCTCTGAGCAGTTCTAAGGGGTTTATAAGCCTACCGGTGGTGAACTCTGTGGTAGTGGCAGCACTCTTGGCAGAGTCGCGCACGGCGTAGACTTTGACCGTGTAGTGAGTGGCCGGGGTCAGGGAGGTCATCTCGAATTCCACAGTGTTGCCTGAAACTCGTTCCATCACTGGGCCAACTACATGTTCAGAGAAACGAGAAGTTTTATTAGTGAGACAGAAGAATGATATTTCTGACCATGAAAATAACAATAATATCTTATAAAGCCTGTGAAGACATAATAACAAGCCCGTTATCACAACATTTTCATTTGTCCTCACAGTCTTAATTTCTTTCATAATTTGTGTATTTTGTTCTTTCTGGCTTTCTGTAATTTAAGGCAACACGTGGCTGTTCTCAGACACTAGAGGGCAGTGTTGTTCTGTGGGTACCTGTGTCGGCGCTGTAGGTGATGACATAACCGTCCACAGTGGCGATGGCAGGCTGCCAGAGAAGCAGGGCCTCTGTGTCTGTGATGTTCATGGCCATCAGGCCACGGGGCTTATCCAACGCTTAATCGTGGGGGAAAAAACACACATGCGCACACACACACACACACACACACACACACACACACACACACACACACACACACAAACACACACAAACACATGCACACACACCATTTCACACAGACATACGCAAGTTCATGTTATGGCAGATAATATAACCCAGTCCATGAGGGAATCATATCAACCTAGATTTAAATGTGTAATAAGCTGCACTTTTGGCATGACAGAAGGGCATTAGGGAGATATTGAGCTGATGCGTACCAGTTGTGACTGTATCAGAACCAGGCTCACTCTCCTCCAGGCCTTTGACGGCAATGACGGTCACTTGGTAGGTCACCCCAGGGGTCAAGTTCGGCAGCACGGTCTGAGACTCTGCTCCGTCCACAGTCACAGTCATGGGGCTTCCTGTCGAGGAGACAAGAGACCATGTATAGTAAGCACAAGTAAAAGAGAAGGCAGTGTGAGAGAGAAGGCAGCGTGAAATTTCATGGAATTAACCAATCTGTATCCACTTTTTTTCAATTGGTATTTCTACCAATTGGATTTTCACTGGATTTTTTGATGGTTCAAGAGAGGATTACTGTGCCAGGCTGAGCAAGCCAGTGTTTTTTCTGCAATTCCTTGTAAACAGGTGTATTCACTTTAATAAATCATCTCACCCCTGCACTCCCTTTCTCTGTTGGTTATTTAACCATTTAGAGCATTTTGCAAATTAATCAATATATAAAAAAGAAATTTGGCTCAGTAAAAACTGTACTCAGTTTTATGTGATATATGCTTGTGGTCAATCAGTAACATGACTTTACTAGCACCAACTATTTTTAACCTGGTGGAGTCTTTTCAAAGGACAATACAGAACAGAAAAAAAATGACAAAGCCAAAGATCCACTAGGGGGCACTATTGGTTTAGCAATGCACTTCTGAAAAGTCTATCAAAAGAGTGATGCAGGATGTGAGACATCTAGGAGAGGAATGCCAGACTCTAGTGATGAATGGCATCCTTAAACAGTTTCAGATGAGGACATCTGCGGGTGTCTGAGTCTGTGATTTGAAAACCTGCTGCCCGACTGCGTTGAAAGAGCACAGAAGATGTTGAAGAGCTGAGAGTAATGAACACTCAATAATAAGCAAGGGACCATGGTTAGGTTATGCAACACTTGCGTCAGAAAGAGAGCTACTGGAAGTAAATGGACGTTATGTTCTTAGAAGATTTCCATTAGAAATAAATCATAAAATTCGGAATTAATGCCCAGGGGCCGTATTCACAAAGAATTTTAAGGCTATAAGTAGCTCCTAAGTGGCGAATTTAGGAACAACTCCTAAAAATAATGGGCATGTCACTCCTAACTTTAGAACTCCAAATTTTTGTCACTAAAAGTAATTCATGAAGCATTTTAGACCTAAAAGTAGCACCTAAGTCTGGGACAGCTTAAAAGAAGTCGAGAGGACTCCTAACTCACTAAGACCTATTCACAAACAGCTTTTTGTGGCATTTCACGTTGCAATGTTTTGAAATGCGTCGCCTATGCGGCAACAGGAGCTTCCAATCGCGAGGGAACAATTTTGCATTCATAAAAGGGATGCAATAACGCCACCAACGACAACCAAAACTACTCATTGTTAATATGTAAATTAAATGTAACGTTTCATTGTGAATCAAATTAAAATGGTCTCCTCTTTGCAAACGTAGGCATGGTGACAGATTAATTTAATAATGTTGCAAAGATACTGCATCAATCCGTAGGCCTATGTTTCATTAGGCTACTAGGCTATTTGTTTTCCCTTACTCCTTATTAATTTAGGCTAGGCCTTTTTATTCAGTTATTCATCATCTTCCGTCCTTCGCACTACTTGTGTAGCGCACACATTCTCAGACCTGTCACCTGTCACTCATCATCGTAAGGGATGTGTTTGGAATCATTCCCGCGTTACAATCATCAGCCAATCAAGGTGGTCACTTCAGTCAAGCTCGTGCATGAGTAATGACGTCATCCATAGCAACGAAGACTCACTCTTAGTTTAGGAGTTGTCATTTTTCCAAGAGTAGGTCTGAAAGGCTTTGTGAATAACTTTTAAGAGAAAACTCCTAGCTAAAATCTTTTAGTGTGATTTAGGAGTACTCCTAGTGGTAAGATAAAAGGCTTTGTGAATACGCCCCCAGGTCTCCAGTCACACGAAAGAACAACACCAGTAAAGACATTCAAATCAACATCACTGCCTTTAGAATTTAAATTAACCATTAGTTAACCATTAGTTACCTCACTAATCATTAGTTAGTAGGTTGATGTTGCACTTACCTCCCTGTAGGGGCACATAGGACACCCGGTAGCTGTCCACGCGGGCACGAGGCACACTCCAATGGACGGTGGCAGACGTGTCAGTGACATCAGAGAAACGGATGCCCTTGGGCATTCCTAAGCCTGCAGAGAAGTCGAAGACAACGAGAGGACAAGACAGAGTTAACCCATTAGTGAATGTGGGTGACTGTCCACATCAAGAGCCAGATCAGGAGCCAGGCCCGTTGCATCATCTGTCTGCAAGACTGACCTGCTACAAAGAGTGGAGGAAACAATCACCCATTCGAGTATTGTTATGGTGTATAATAAAGGAAGTATCAGAGGTGTTAAAATAAAATGGAGAGAGCATTTCAATGTTTCCATCTTAAATGGAGGACACACGAACAAAGAGACCATGACTTAAGGCCTTCTCAGTGTTGAGCCATGTCTCCAAACCTTGCGTGACAGACTTTTGAACTAGATTTGAACTCAGCCCCATTACAGGATCACAAAAGCCAAGCATGCAACATCAAGAATCAGGAGCAATACTGCCCTGGAACGTAGTGGACAGATAGACACAGACAATGATGGAAATACACACATGCACATATACAAAGACCCACATACAAGCACACAAGCATGGGTAACCATCCAAAAAACATTAATTTACAAGTCAACCAGACAAGAAAAAACGACACGAAAAAGGACAGGACAAACATTGAAGACCATGAGAAAGCAGGAAAAACACGTTGACATGAATCTCCTGAGTGGTTGGTAGCTAATGATACAACTGGAAACTGCTTGAGTTGATGTGGTTTTGGGCTGCCTGCACATGAGAAGATCCAGGAGCAATGACAGACAAATGGTAAGACAAACAGTTATATGACGTTCAGACAGATTTGTATCTGGACGAACGTGTTGGTTAGTCTTTGTTACAATGCAAAACAGATGTAAGACTATTTCCTTATTGAGCGAAATTCTTGAGACCACTTTGTTAGAACACTGAAGATAAGACACAAATGTCATATTAGTCCAACTGGACATTTGTGTGGAGTAGAGAAGTATCAGGGTGATGTTGATTTCATACTGTAGGTGAGAGGGGTTATGGGACATCTGAATTAAACGCTAAGTGTTGTGGGTCTGTCCACCAGCTTGCGGTGCCCTTCTAAGCTGGCGCCACACAAATGGAAAAGCAAATACCTGTTTTGGCTGCACCAGAAAGGGGTGGGAATCGACGTTCCAAAATGACGCCGTAGAGTTCAATTTGGTACTCTGTGCCCTCCAAAAGATCTGAGATGACCTTTGTCCTCTCGTCGCTGGACACAGTGAACTGCTCAAACGAACCAACTGACCCATCAGAAACGCTTATGACAAAGCTATCAAAGACGTTCTCCGGGGCGCTCCAGGCCAGCTTGAAGCTCGTAGGCGTGATGTCCGACACAAACAGGTGCTCCACTTCCGGCTCCATCTCTGGGTGACAAGGGTACAATAAGTTTCATCCTCCACTGTGGACTCCAAAAAACAAACTCGGAAAACAGTAGTGAAGGAACAAGCTACTGTGTTAATCTGGACAGAGAGAGGCGGTGCGAAGAAAATCAAGGCCACTTTCATGCTCCATCTGATTTTTAGTTATCAAGGCAAGACTGAGGTTTTCATTGAAGGCCAAGAACATTATATATCTATGGCAACCTCACAAGCATGCTCACTAGCCTCTGTTAGTCAGCATGTGTTATACAAGCCATTCAACGCCTTTCAAGAGGTTAGAATATATTGGAAAAGATAATAGTCAGTGTTATTCTTGGTTAGAGACAAGCAGAGTGAGTGGTTAAGAATCAAAAAAGAATCAAAAAGTGAGAGTGAGTGGTTAGTTTGAAATATATTCTTTACCACCAGTATGCAATATCAGTATTTTCCGTTATCTGATACATACATGTTTCTAAGACTGAATCTTACAAAACACCCAAAGGTAGTGTACATTAAAAAGGTTGTTCTCAATGTGGGTTAAATGTTTGACTACTGTTGAAGATACCATTGTTTATAATATTTCCTCCAGCATCTCCTACACTGTTGTGAAGATGTCTCATAATATTTATGACTTCCATTCTCTGCTATTTTAAGTTCATAAGTTGCTGATGAACATTTTTCTGATTGTTCCACTACAATGTAAATGTTTTTGCTCGGTTATAGCCCGGGTTATCATGACATGCTTTACAATGGGAGACACTGTTTACAGGTCAATTGCCTGGGCTGCATATAAGCAGAGGAACTGAAAGCAGGAGGATAGTGTTGCTGTGTGGAGAAAGTGCTCTGAGCTGAGGAGAAGCGTTCATGTTCGGACTGCACTCCACCCTAATTAAGTCAAGAAGCTTCCAGAAGAACGGAAGAGTGGTTGGCTGGAGAAGCCAGCGAGATTCTGAAGTGGTCTGGACGGGGAAGTGTCTTCATAAACAACGCAGCCTTTGGCAAGGCTCTCCGACTAAAACAAACACTTGTAACTCTTTCATACTCCATTTCTAAACGAAGATCTAACCCGTAGCCTTCAATCGTTCTTTATGTCTTTTCTCCCCCCCCCCCCATTGCTTTCTTCTCCTCCCCGATGACAGTATATGACGAGAAGCTGACAAAGGCGTTTGTTGTCTGCATAAGTGGTGGAAATGAGAGCCAGAGTGGCAGGGTCCCGCTAAGCTGTCCTTCTTCATTAGGGTCCAGGCGTGCTTCACATGCTTTGTCAGGGGAGCGAGGGGGGGGGCATTGAGGGGGAGCTTGATACTTCAGGAGTGCTAACATGTGGTAGCCAGGGATCACTTTTCTCCAAACTGCCCTCAGCTAACTCAATCTGTGTGCACAAAGAGCCGTCTGTTGTTGGCCATGGGACAAGGCGCCAGCTAACCTGCTGAACCAGGCCAGGCTCCTCAGGCAGAGGGAACAGCTCAGTATGTAATAACGCTGCAATAACGTTCAACGCAGAGCGCCACTGATATGTGTTATTACTGCTCTAATCTCATCACATGCATTACCCCCAACTCTATGTTCCTTGTTGCTTTTTTCCCCTGCCATCTTAGATTTTATTCTGTGTCCTCAGCTGGTTTTGATGAGGAACAATTGCCCTTGTAGGCACACGGTAGGTTTTTTACTGCAGTACTCTACTCTGCTGGATGGCTTACTCACCCGCCTCTCACTTTGTAGACTGTAGCCATACATACTTTTCCATGCACTCGGGGTTTACAGTAGGAACTGGGACAGGGCTCGTTCCTGCACTGGTTACTGAGAGTCTGTGCCTATTAGCATGCAGGGTCGATGGCTGTGGCCCCAGCAGTCTCTGGGCTGACAAATGCCAAGAAAATGTGTGAATGTGAGTCGGAGAATGAGGAGCGGCCTGGAGGTTGGACGCTGGACGCTGGGCGTGCATACTGACGAGAACCCCAACAAGAAATGACAAAAACTCCTCGGGGTCACTTCCCTCCCAACGGTCCACACAAGGCCGTGTCCTTTTCGTAATGTTATTAGGGGAAGGGTCCAGTGCTATATATATATATATATATACACAGTATACACAAAGTAAAGCACTGCCAAAAGAATACTTGACTGAGTAATGACTGAAGAAGAAAGTAACTTGGAATTTGTACATCACAATATAATTTCAGTCACTGTAGAATGTCAGAATATTGTGATGTTTGCCAGTTTTATATGCCACAGATGATTCTAAATGTTTGTTGAAAGCTTTGTGTTTGATTTAACACAGGTATAGTGTATTCTTCTTCTGTGTTTGTGTGTGTGTGTGTGTGTGTGTGTGTGTGTGTGTTTGGTGTTTATATCTTTTCTCAGATGCTCTGTCTAAAACG
Organism: Alosa sapidissima; assembly: GCF_018492685.1. NCBI lineage: Eukaryota > Metazoa > Chordata > Actinopteri > Clupeiformes > Clupeidae > Alosa > Alosa sapidissima. The sequence goes on from NC_055964.1 coordinate 8,346,514, forward strand.
GCATTTACTTACAAATCCTTAATCAGGTGAATTGATTTGTTTGCCAAGTCAATGGCTACACCTGCAGTCTCTTTGTAAGAGAGAGAATGTACAGCCGTTGTAACGTGAACCTGTTGGCCCAGGTGTTTTTTTTTTATAATGATAGCATGTCTCAACAGGCAGATGGATAGACAGGGCAAGGCAGAGCTTCTCTGACGTTAGCAGCAGAGCAACAACAGCTTCTCAAAAGGAGAAGGTCATATATTTTCCCTCCTCTTTCAAGCTTTATCCTGTTTCCAAGGTGATCTCTGCAAAGTAGGGTTATAAATATTACGGGCACTGGAAGGTATGGTGGAAAATACTAACAGAACAGGATGGATAGGATACTTAGCCACATACCGCTAGTGCAGATGTGCGGGGTTAGCTGCTAATATTTCCATGCAACATGCTGTGAGTGTCTTAAGAGCAGCATTGACCCAACAGTGGCAGTGAAAGGAAACACAGCTCAAGTATTAGAGCTGAGATTTGTGGAAAGCAGAGCTATGACGAAAGCAAAGACGAGAAAGAAAGCAAGAAAGAGACAGGTAAAGTGACGAACGGCTCAGTGAGCGTTTGTACCTGTAGTGGTCTCGGCAAAGACAGGCTCTAGGAGAACGCCATTATGGAGGCCATAGAGGACAACCTTATACAAGGTGTCCGGAAGCAGGCCGCTGAAGGCCTGGCTGGATACGTCGCCCAGCACGGTGAGGTTGTGCGTGTCCTCACCGCCCTCGGACTCGACCTCAATCAGAAAGCTGTCAAAGGCGCCGCGCTCCATAGTCCAGGACACCAGGAAGCTGTCCCATGACACGTCGGAGACAGTGACACTGCCCACTTGGGGCTTCTTCTCGTCTGGATGACAAACACATCAACATGGCATTAACGAGACAGGAAATGGTCAACAAACATTGGGAGGATGAAGACAAGACATGACGGAAAGAGGACAGGGGTCATTTTGACAAGGGTTTTTTTTCGAGACGTTTGACGAGGTTCTTTCTCATTCTTCTCTTTTGAAGATCCTTGACTTGGATCCGCTGGACGAAGGCCCATAACGTCTGTGGTCACTTTTGTTTCAAAAATAAATAAATGTATAATTAATGTAAATGACAGAACATGCATTTGATTCAGTGGAGCTTACACATAAACAAAAACAGACAAACAAAAAAACAAGAAGAGTATGCAATTCTGAGAAACCATAGAACATATTGTTCAGATGTCCAAAATTCTTGCAGTGGAATCCTGAGAACCTGTATGATCCAAGAACATGACTGGAAACTCCTCCGCTTAATCCCCCCACCCCAAAAGCCCAACACCTTCAGTTCAGTTTAATACCTTCCAGTTGCTTTTACACAACCAAAGCAAACAAACCCCTCCATGCCAATACCCCAAATGCCCTTTACAGCCATAAAGGAGTAGGCTGTACAGTAAAGCAAACAATGCCTCCATGCAAGGGCCATTAGCGTCATGCATACACCTGACTCAGTCTTTGCTGAGGCAGCTTGCCGATTAATGGCTCTGAGCGAGCCATTAACTCCTGAAGGTCCCGTGTAGCCCGCCGGAGCAGAAGTACACGGGCACGCTTCACTCACGCACACACACAACAGCACACAATACAACGCAACGCAACGCAAGCCATGCAGGAGCGCTGAGCATCCTGTAATTGGATGCCATTGTGCGGTGTCAGCACTCGGGATGCGAGGCAGGCCAGGTAGTAAGAGAGAGCGAGCGAGCGGGCCTCGGGATGCACTAAACAGGCGGCCATTATCTCCTAACCCGACACACTCGCTGTGTAGTGGGTGGAAAAATGGAGCCGCAAATGGAATGAGGGAAGGAAGGAAGGAATGAATGAGTGAATGAATAAAAGGGTGGAGTGATAGAGTGATGGAGGGTGGGATGATGGGAGCAGTGCCAGTGGCAGCTTTTGGCAGCGTCTTAGAGGAGTGAGAGAGAGAGAGAGGAAGAGAGAGAGAGAGAAAGAGAGAGGAAGAGAGAGAGGAAGAGAGAGAGAGAGAAAGAGAGAGAGAGGAGCTTTTTCACGATTCGGAAGAAGTGCCATTAATTCACCCAGGGGATTGTTGAAGTAGTGGCCATTATCATTCTCATCATAAAACAGACACCATCATCATTATCATCATTTATGATGTTCAGATGTAGGTGGCAATGAAGCTTGTCTAACCTGTCTAGTTGGTACAGTGGAATTTAAAAGTTAAAGAAAAGATAGTATTCCATTTTTGGACTGAGGTTTGAAAGAGATGGGATCAATTTATTGTTAAGAGTTGATAGGGGTTTTCCTCTCAAACAGCAAAAATGCTCCTCAGCTGAAAGTTTGGGCTGGTCAGTGTTACAGGAAAATGGTCACAGTGATTATGAGTGATGTGCTTTTATTGTGAAGCATTCAGTAACTTGACCCATTCATGCACACGGGTGGTTTCCCTATCATGCAATGTCTTTTGCTCTACTACACTTATGGTAGGAGCTTTTCCATGCAACACTTCTCTTTTCCAAAGCCTATCCACCACAGAAAAAGACACACTGGAAAAAGCAAACAATTCCACCACCAAACAATATTTGCTTCTTGACCACTTCTTTGCATTGGTTTCGGCTGCTTTCTTTATGAGACACATATTTCTATAAAAAAAATTCTCAATTTCTTTTTTCAACAAAAGGCCATACACCCTTTATTGACTCACTCCAATGGGGGTTTCCAAACACTTGAACTCAAAAAGTCATGTAATCCCCTGCACGCAGCCACCCGATTCTTGCGATATATAAGTGAGGCTGGATCCCCCACCCTTAGCCCCTTCCCCACCCCCCTCCTCTTACCAATCCCCTTTTATAAGCCGGCTGTGGTGAGCGCTGCCTGTTTGTCCTACGTGTCTGGAAATGATAATGGCAGCAGAAATGAATGCGGTGGATTATGGCACTGCCGATCGGGCTGAGACAATGTCGTAACAGGGCCCTCAGCATGGGGCCTATTTATCAAATCGCCCCACAGTTCATCGTGGTCAAATCGCACAAAACCAGAGGGGAGCGCACTCACTCCTGACAATTATCACATGAATGAGCTTTGTTGCGGAGCCCCGGCCCAACTCATTCCCCTCTTCCTCCCTTCCCCACCGCAGAGAGCGCACGGCCTTTATGAGAGGCCATTTTTATTCGTCGCCCCACCAGCTCGCCCCCCTCCCATGTCATATCAATTTTTGCCCACGGCAGTACAGTTAATGACTTGCCCCTGTTGCATAACTCCTGAATGTTCTTTAGGAAATGTTTGCCTTGGAAGTTTAAGCAGAACCCCCTAACCGCAGGGCTCCGTGAAAGAAAGGAAGGGGTGGGGGGTGGGGGGGGGGGGGGGGGGTGATAGAATGCCATAATCATCTTATTTGTCTTTCCCCTTGTTTCTTTAAGAAGTAAAATAAACCCACATGCACCAAATGAGCGTTGGAGGGAGAAGCTGAAAAAATATCGGAGTAACAATGAATCCAATTCATGGCTGACTTTGGCCTTGGCGCGCAGGGTCCAGAGCTGCCAGCTTGTGGGCACTGCTGAAAAAGTGCCCCCAGTCGAAACAATAACCACTTTTTAAAAAAAGAGCTCAACTCCGGCATGTTTAAATCGAGTTAGAAATATGATATAGTCTTTATCCAGTGTGCATGATGAACAGTGGGCAGACTCCAGAACATGACTTGCATGATCTGAGTCCCTGGCAGCTTAAAATGAACCCGAGACATGAGCAGCAATAGCATGCGGCCGGGGGGGGGGGGGGGGGGACACACACACACACACACCATAAACACATTTAGAAGTTCGGACACTTTCTGGGATGGCTTTGACTGACCGGTGGAGGCGGTGATGGTTGTGGGGGCGCTCTTCCTCCTGGCTCTCTCTGCCACCAGGGTGATGGTGTACGCCATGCCAGGCGTCAGGTTGACCAGTGTGTGGGTGTTGGCGCCACCGGGCACCTCCACCTCGGCACGCCGGCCCTCGGCCGACACGAACACCATGCGGTAGATGTCGATCTTGGCCACGGGTTTGGTCCAGACCAGGAGCAGCGTGGTCTCGGTGGCCTCGCTCACCTCCAGGTCCTTTGGAGCGTCCAGATCTAAGAGGACGGAGACGACAAATGAAACAGGCTTGTCCATCACTGTAGTTCAGCCCTCAAAAAGAATTGTTCATTTGAATGTCTCCATCAAATCCCGTCCTAACAAATGACCAAGGGAACAGGGGGACAGCACCGAGACACAGGGACAGGGAAACCAGAGGTGGGTTCAAAGTCGCAAAAGGCGAACGTTTGTAAACATTTGAGGAGGTTTTTCTCCGCAAACATGTTGGGAGCTGGACAGAGAGTTAATGTTAACTATTAATGTTTACACAAAATCATTTAAATGTATCTGTTCAGACAAACATGTTCGCTACGAACATTCGCCTCTGTTCAAGGAATTTGAATGCACCTCTGGTTGAAAATAAGACTGTCCAAGACAAGTTGATGGCGTCTGTCTGCAGACTTCACATTCACGTTTTGAGTCTAATGAAGGTTTTTCCAAGTCTTATGACAAAACATACTACGGTCTGTGAAATGAAAAGTAGTCTCACCAGTCACTGCATTAGTTGTTGTGGGCAAGCTCTCGCGTTCATCCTTGACAGCGGTCACCCCCATACCATACTCAGTTCCTGGCCTCAAGCCTGAAGAAAGAAAGGACAGAAATAGAGCTTTGGCTGTTGAAAAGTTCTCAATGTTCTCGGTTCTGAGCTCAAGAAGGCTTCTTGACACGCGGTTCTGAGTTACTGGATACGTAAAGAAAACACTGGGGCCACTTATTTGCAAGTCTATGTGCAGTCTCCTGCAGTGGCGGACCTCAGGCTTACTGGCTTTGATGCGGGGACCACTGCAGCTCCACTGTGTGTGACGAGGACGCGCCACAGGCCAAACACAATATTTTGCCACACCACAAGAGACGCTAATAGCACGGACACCCCACGATGATGGAGCATCCATCCAAACACCAACCCCCCCACACACACACAAACACACGTACACATTTAAACACCCCCCCCCCCCCCCCCCCCGACACACACACAAACACACGTACACATTTAAACACCCCCCCCCCCCCCCGACACACACACACACACATGCACACACATTCAAATGCCACACACACACACACACACACACACACACACACACACACAGGACTCCGCCAGCAATGAGGAGGTCAGTGCTGAGGAGTGCTGCAGCATGAAATGACACCTAATGTAGAGGAAACCCATTATCAATAAAATCACATGCGTGACAGCAATTACAGATAAGCACTGTAGGGCGAGAGAGAGAAAACACAGTTGTGTGGCTTGTGTCTGCGGAGCCGTTTGCCATACAAACCCAGTGCCTTAGTGAAGGAGAATGGGCCGCCCCGGGGACAAAGGACTGGGACAGACAAAGAATCTATTACGCCGCGTGAATATATTTCATCCAGGGCCAGCTAATCCTTGCATGCAGTGGAACATGGTTGAGAGAAGGGAGACTGCCTAAAGGCAGGGGACATAATGGGAGTGGTGGAGAGGGGCTGAGAAATGGGGAGAGGGAGGGAGAGACTGAGAGAGAGAGAGAGAGAGAGAGAAAGAGAGAGAGAGAGAGAGAGAAGGAGAGAAGGAGAGAGCGAGAGAGAGACAGAGGGCGAAGGAGAAAGAGAGAGACACAGAGGGCGAGAGAGAGAGAGAAAGAGAGAGAGATACAGAGGGTGAGAGAGAGAGAGAGAGAGAGAAAGAGAGAGCGAGAGAGAGACAGAGGGCGAGAGAGAAAGAGAAAGAGAGAGAGATACAGAGGGTGAGAGAGAGAGAGAAAGAGAGAGAGACAGAGAGAGAGAGAGAGAGAGAGAGAGAAACCAGCTTGGCCCCTCTGGTTTGACTAGGATATTCACATTGAAACAAGTGGCAGTGTGATGTCATTTAAGGCTTGAATGCAGAGTCCCTCCGGACGTTTTCTAATAAAGCGGAGGCTTTGTGGTCAGGCAAACGATTTTGCGACACATAAACAAAAGACAGCCCATTTCAAAATAAGGCTATTGAATATACTAGTGAAAATTTAGGGAGGCCGTCAAACTGCTTAGGCAAAATGCTTGGCAGAGGAGGACTTTACATTGAATTATTCCCATTCAACTTGAACAAAGAGGTAATAGATGCTCTTAAGCTGCTTTCTCGGAAAGCGATCTTCTTTGATAGCGTTAATGGAAAGCAAAGCAATTTTGCCCCACGTGCTAATGAGCTGGAATTATGAGCGCCACAACAAACATTATAACGTATTAGCATCACACTGCTAACACATTTAATGGCCTCTTGTACATGGCCAAGGGCAGATGAAATGAACAGGAAGAACAGTCAAGTATGTGTTTGTGATTAACTCTGAACTCACTCACTCACTCACTAACTCTCTCTCTCTCTCTCTCTCACACGCACACATACACACACTCACAAATGCACAGACACACACACACACAATTCACACTTCTTTTTCCCCCCTGATTCCTGGCAGCTTCCGCACTCTGTTCACTGGGGCGCTGCCACCTGCTGTTGTGGCTGGTCTTTGATGTGCGATGTGGTGCGGGGGGTGGGGGGTGGGTGGTTGGGTGCGGGGTGGGGGCCTCACCCGTAAGCTTGGCCTGGGTGGTGTCCTGCTGCCCGGCAGGGAAAACCGTCTCTCCATGCTCGCCACCGGACAGCGGGCCGTACTTGACGCGGTAACTGAGCACCTTGGCCCGGCTGTTGGTCCACTCCAGGGTGATGCTCTTATCAGTCAGCTCCAGCGTCTGCAGGTCTTTCGGGGCATCCAGATCTGGAATGCATCAACACAACAGCTCAGCTTTTTTTGGGGTGTTGTTTTCTGCAGATGTAGATCTTCCTGCTGTTGTGTGTGTGGTCCCCCCCAACCAAGGTTGCTAGAGGGATACCTGGTAAACGCTTCCTCATGAGCACCGTGAAACAATCATGTACATCCTGGACATGCTTGCATCTCAAGAAGGGAGTAATTGCCTCTATTTACCCAGGGTACAGTAATAACACTGCTGCATTTTTTGACCAATCCATGTTACAATTCCTGACAAGGATTCAGCTTTCTTCCTGTACTTTAGAGTAATAAGAACATTACCGTAATAGTTGTCCAATAATGACCCTATTACCTTAATAACACCTTTATAGATGTGTCAAACTGTACTAATGCTTTAATAGTGATTTAATGATGCTTTAATAGTGGCTAATTATTAACTCTAAGAGGCTCTGAACTAAAATATGGCCTTAATAAGGCCTACTGTGTATAGAATCTGTTCCTAGAGGGTTTCCGGCTGAAACGTTCAAAACCAGTTTGTTTGCGCAGTTGAAGCGGTCTATAGAGTGATTCGGAGCTTTGTGACCACGCTGTTAGACTCACCTGTGACGAAGGTCTCGTAGACAGGAACGCTGGTGACCTCTCCTCGCTTGGCCATGAGGCCAACCTCGTACTCGGTGTCGGGGTGCAGGTCGCTCAGGTGGTGCTGCGTGTCCGAGGAGGAGAGCTCCACGGTGTTGCGGTCGGACGGGTCCTCGCTGGGCCCGTAGGAGATGGACACGCCGTCCACCTGAGACACGGGCTGGAACCAGGTGATTAGGGCGGCGGTGTCGGTCACGTCGCGCACATCCACCTGGCTGGGGGAGTCGATCTCTGCAGAGGACAGGCGGGGGTGAGAGCCACAAAGACACAGAGAGAGAGAGAGACAGAGAGAGACAGAGAGAGAGAGAGAGAGAGGGAGAGATGTATGGAGAGGGAGGTGAGAGAGAAAAGAGTGAGAGAAATAAAGTGGGTTGTGAGACAGATAGTAAAAGTGTAAAAGTGCACATAAAAAGAAAAGAGAGGGAGAGAGGGAAAAGAGGAACAGCAATAAAGAGAGAGAGACAGAGTATGTGGAAGATATCACTGAGAATATGGAAGACATTAAAAAACAGTGAGAGTTATCACTGCCACACTGCCTGAAATGACTTTCTGAACTTTCTCTTCCCTTTGAAATTAATATTCATTCTACCGCTGATGGTTTCCACCTCGGGATTCTTTGCTTTGGGAATTATCAGTCTGAGCACACATGAGATCATTATAAAAACTCTCCCTAGACTGTGTATTCTGAGTGTCTAGAAGGCTCGTACTCAGGGGAGGGGAAATTGGTTTGTCACACGCGGCAACTGCTGAGAGGTCGTCCTTCTGTGAGCACAAGATAAAGCGCCAAATCTGCATTTGTGCGCTTCAAGCAGCTTTGCCTGAGAGTGAGGTCCCAGCATTGGGAAGATCTTGAAGGGATGAAGTGCTCTTACCACCAATGGCATGGGGGGGCCTCCCCATAGCTAGCACCTACTTAGCGCTGTCAGAACGTGCAACCTCCACGCCTCATACCACAAGTGCTCTGCTGGTGGAACGGGTCTACGGAGGCCTATGGAGAACAGTGTGAACGGTATGGATTTAGCCACCGGTTCCCCCAGCTCTGCATGCGTGCAACATTAGCCTGTCATAGCGTTCAGGTTACCAGAAGCTTTGGGCCCTCCTGGTGCTCATAAATCCATAGCTGCTTCTCTCTCTGCATTAAACCCGATCTGGAATTCACAGACCCAGCAGAAATCAGAGGGGGTGTGTGTGTTGGGAGGTTGGTGGCGAATGAAAAGGAAATGTCAGGTAGCTAATGGCTTTTCCACATATGGATTTTGTTTATGCTGGCGCAGGAGGCGGCCATTTTGCAAGCCGTAAATAAGAAGGGGAGAGCCTGCGACCCGGCGACCGTATGCAGCCAGGCAATAAAGATTTTCACAAAACCATGAGAGAGCGGAACTTTGGCTCCCCGACTGAGGGCTTTATTATACCAGAGTCTATTGAAACGAAGTGAGGAAAACAGTGTTCGCATTCTGGAAGATGACTTGCCAAAACGCAGATGTCGAACATTTTCACTTTCATAATGCCCTTCTCAGCCATTGAAATAGGCTTCTGTTTGGACTGTAACCTTTTATCTGATTGCCTGCCCAAAGGGCCTGCTTAGTTTCTGACAATAGACTGAACTAGCCTATTATCATAGCCAATTCAAGCCAGCTGTGTGGTGTGGATCTGAAATGTCAGCCGTTGTTAGCCAGAGCACAGAACAGCCCTTCAAAAATGATTAACGTTAGAACAGGGCAACCTCTCACATTCGGCTTTTTATTGCTTCCTGTAAGTCAAGAATCACCCCCATAAAGGGTAATGAGATTATTTTTAATGAAAGGGAGCTGGAAGAGACATTTTACAAAGCCCTGACAAATAACACCAGTGACAGGTGTGAAACTTCCAACATTTGCTCAAGAGAGACAGTCACAGAAGAGAGGAGAGGAGACCAGAAGGAAAAGAAGAAAAGCAAAAAGGGGGAAGGGTGGCAGCTTCAGAGCCTCAGGATAATGATGTTACATTTAATGCTGGTTTTACTGGCTTAAAGATAGTTATGACACCTGTGCCAACACAGGAAGTCATCAACTCTAACAATAATTGGATTTATAATAATAGTTCTGTCTGATTCCTTAACCCCATCATACCTTCTTTCTTTCTTTCTTTCTTTCATTCTTTCTTTCTTTCTTTCTCTCCCTATTTCTTTCTTCTTTTATTTCTTTCTCCCTTCCTTCCTTTCTTTCTGTTTTTCCTCTCTCTCCCTTCCTTTCTGTCTTTCAACAACAGGTCCTAAAATTGGCTACAGGTTAATAGCTCAGAACAACTGCTTACTTGTGAAGAAGTTCTTAGTGGCGGGGGGTCCGCGAGTGTTGTTCTTCACCACCTGCAGCTTGACTTCGTACTCCTGGCCCGGCCCCAGACCAGACTGCTCAAAGGTGGTCTCAGGCGGGCTCAGCTCATTCAGAATCTCCCCATTTTCCTCTTTCTGTCATCAAAGGCACAGCACAGAACCCATTGTCAACAGTGATTGAAGGCATTGTACACATTGTTTATGTCCGTCAAGAAAAGCGGAGGCCGACACTTGAGAGTTGGCCACCACAGGTCAGTGTTGTGCGTTGCACCAAGGTTTCTGAGGGCTGACATCTTTGAGGAGGTGCCAGTGAAAAGAGACACAAAGTTGCCAAGAGAAAGACACAATTGTTGCCAAAGGAACTAAGCTTGGTTCAATGTCCACTGTGTGAAAGCAATGAGATATAAAGTAAAACGTCCACTTAAACGTCCACCAAAAAATAATTGACATCATCTGAATTCTATGTGTTTTCTTATTTTACCTTACTAAAAGCTTACACTTGGTATATTGCTGGCTGGGCTTAATAGCATTTCTGACAGGATGAAAGTTGAATGAAATGGACGGTTGGATTATCTCATCATGGAATACTGACAGTTCAATTTGGTGATTCAAGTGACACTTCTGGCAGTGTCAGGGGAGTGGTAACTGGCTTTCATTGTTTGGCATACATTTTCTAAAGGAGCAAAGGGGCACCTAATCGTTTTTGAAAGAGTTGTGGATGGAGATGTGTGTGTGGGTGTGTGTTTTCTATGGAGGTGGTGGTTTAGATCCAGTGCACATGTTCTGACAGAACCACTTTCTTTTAGCTCCCAAAGCCCCAAGAGAAAACCTCCTGTGGCACTAAGTCACTACAGCCATCGCCAGACGAATCAGACGAGGGCTATTTCCCATGTCCCATTAAACTATACGCTTCCAGACAACAAGCCTTCACATATTGGCACGCCGTTGCCTTTTTCCCCCAGGATACGTGCACTTCTATCCCACAGACGCACAACGACTCATTACGGAGCCTTACAGTGAAGGGAGATTTTCATATCACATGTGCTGTTCCTCCTCAGCACAGATCCATGGCTGCCCGAGGGAAAGGGAGCGAGGAAGAAAGGTGAATCAAGTGGACTTACGGTGTTCCTGAAGATGAGGTTCCAGCTATCGAAGGGAATATTCAGGGGGTCCCACTCCACCTCCACAGAGGTTTCTCTGACTGATTTAAACTTCAGGCCTTCTGGCTGGGGAAGATCTGTCACAAGGAGAAGCTGCTGTAACTAAAACCGCATTTATCCAGCCACACAGTGTTTGTATGTGCAAATCCCCCCTGAGCCTAAAAAAGCCTAAAAGCACTTTCATTGATGTTTTTCTTGAAAGTGTTTCTAAGCTGAATTACGCTCAAATGTAATTTTCACCTGTTTTCACCCATAATTACATTTGACGCAGTCCTTGTATAAAAATTCTTAATTAACCTATTTTTCTCGTGACCTGGTAATTTACAGTGTAGTGCTAAATGCATACTTTAACATAATTACCCAGCGTTGCCCTGGAAGGCTACAGATAATGTATTTATTTGAATTTTTTTTTTTTTCAAGTTTGCTGCACCTCCCTGCCAGCCCCCCTCAACTGTATTCCCTTAACAACATCCCCACCCCCTCATCCTCATCCGAGAGCATGACTAATTAGTTGTTGTTGTCTTCGGGTAGTACTGACAGATGAAAGCAGGATTGCCACTGTTGCCATATGCTAGATCTTCTGGGTGGGGTGGGGGGGGCGGGGGGTTAGACCTCAGGCTCTGTGAACTGCCTTAAGCTAATGCCTGCTAATTGCACTATTTAAATAAATGAAATGGACTCTAAGTAATTGTTTGCAAAATACAATCCCAGATCAGCTTTCACCGTTCCTTATTTTTTACCGTAATCAATCAACCATGTAGTCATAGTGTATCGCTCAGAGATGGTATTACGCAGGTGTGGAGCAACTGGCCACTGCGCCATTACCATATTTGGGTCCATATGCCCTAAGGGTTCGAGTCTGATCTGGGTCACTTCCTGATCCCTCCCCATGTCTCTCTCCTGCTCACTTCCTGTCAATCTCTTCCTGGGCGCAATAAAGGCAAAAAAAGCCCAACAAATAAAAAAGAGATGGACTTACGCGTGGCTACTCTGGCACTGACGGGCAAGCTCATCTTGTTGTTGAAGACGGCGTAGACGCTGATGAGGTACTCGATGCCGGGCTCCAGCTCGCGGATGGTGGCCTGGCGCCTGTCTCCCGTCACGCGCATGTCCAGCTCCAGACCACCAGGCGCAGTGGGCACGTAGGTGACCAGGTACTCGGTCACGAGCATCTCATTCACCCAGGACACGTCCACTGTCTCTGGGTCCACCTCCACCACGGTCAGATCCTTCACTGGGCTGACTGTCGGAGGGATCACAGTACACCATGTTAAGATGTTGGCAGAATGAGGGATGAGGGATTATTACTTTGAAATGTTACATGAAAACTTGTTCAATCCTGGTTTGAGTTTACTCTAACAGAAGACAAAGGATAAATATTATCTTATGAAAATCAGCTCAGAGATCAGAAAGAATAAGAATGGAGGTTTGTCATGGAGACATTATGACCAATTGATGTTAGGCACTCTTGGTCTTTGATATTCATTGTAGTTACTCATACTTGTATGCACGTTTCTTTCTAAAATTAGACATTTATAACCTACTGTGTACCCTTTGATTAAATATCTGTACATTAACCAGAGACGATTGGAGGTGTGATGGTGCTTACTCTGAGAGCAGTCATTGCCGGTGAATCCCATGTCACAGATACAGATTCCATTCAGGCAGTGGCCCTGGTCATTGCAGTCGTCTGGGCAGGTGAGCACGGAGCAGTCGGCTCCAGCGAAGCCCTCGAAGCAGACGCACTTGCCATCAACGCAGTACCCGCGGTCCAAGCAGTTGTTGGGGCACATCTTCTCATTGCAGGATTCCCCGGTAAATCCTCGGTTGCAGACGCACTGGCCGTTCACGCAACGTCCGCGGTTGTTGCAGTTACTCGGACAGGTCAGCTCGTTGCAGTCTTTGCCTGTGTAGCCGGTGTGGCAGACGCACTTGCCATCCACACACTCCCCGCGGCCGTGGCAGTTGTTGGGGCACATCTTGACGCTGCAGTCCTCGCCGGTGTAGCCCTGCTTACACACACACTTGCCGCTGACGCAGCGGCCGAGGTTCATGCAGTTGTTGGGGCACGAGCGGTCCGAGCAGTCCTCGCCCTCCCATCCCACGTCGCATAGGCACTGGCCGTTGACACACTGGCCGCGGTTGTTGCAGTTGTCGGGGCAGGACAGGATTCCGCAGTCCTCTCCCTCGTAGCCGGGGTCGCAGATGCACCTGCCGTTGAAGCAGTGGCCCCTCTTGTGGCAGTCGTTGGGGCACGTGAGCTTGGAGCAGTCCTCGCCGCTGTATCCAGCGTGGCACACGCACTTACCGTTCAAGCACGTGCCCCGGTTGTTGCAGTTGCTCGGACACGTGAGCTCGCCGCAGTCGTCGCCGGTGAAGCCCTCGTCGCACTCGCAGGTGCCGTTGTTGCAGCGGCCGCGGTCGTAGCAGTCGTTGGGGCAGATGAGCTCGGAGCAGTCGAAGCCGGTCCAGGGCTCGTCGCACACGCACTCGTCGTCGACGCAGCGGCCCCGTCCCAGGCAGTTGTTGGGGCAGTTGGTCTGGGAGCAGTCGCGGCCGATGAAGCCCTCCTCGCAAACGCAGGAGCCCTCGATGCACTCGCCGTAGTCGCCGCAGTCCAACAGGCAGAGCTCCAGGCTGCAGTCGTCGCCCGAGTAGCCTTCGAAGCACTCGCACTTTCCGTCGACGCAGCGGCCCTGGTCCTGGCAGTCGTTGGGGCACTCGGACTCCGAGCAGTTGACGCCCTTCCAGCCGGGCTCACACACGCAGCCGCAGGTCTCCACGCTGTAGTTGCCGTGCCCACTGCAGTAGGGCCTGGTTGTGAGCTCTCCTGTGCGGCCAAAGAAAAGATGAGATCAAAGTCAGCCACCCACACGCTACATGACTCACCACCCAGACAATTAAACATTAGCAGGATGAGACCATCATGTCAACGAGCCGGTAACTGCAATGAGCCGGTAAGGTGACATGATCAAAGACCGTTAAACCTCACCGCAACCACTCCTTATTCTAGATCAAAGACCACTCTGACAAACCCAACACACCCTCCTTTTCTCTAGATCAAAGGAGTGCTGACGCAGGTGCTCCACCTTCCCCTAAAGAGGCCCGCTGCTCACCTGTCACCTGAGCTCCACAGCAGCCGGCTCCGCTGGAGCACTGCTCCCTCAGGCTGGAGACTTCCGCCTCCAGCAGCTCCAGGCGCTTCAGGAGGTCTTTCAGGTCGGGCAGGTGGCTGTCGCAGGCGCACGCCTGCTTGGGGATGTTGATGCGGTGGGTGAAGACGATCTGGTTCTCTCCGTCGACGGTGTGCTCGGTGTGCATGTCGGAGGGGAGCGGGGCGGTGAGGGCGGCGGGCCGGGGGAGTCTGACCTCCTCTCCGCCGGGCGACTCCAGATCCACGGAGCACAAGGAGCTGGACGGGACGTTGATGTTGTAGACGTGGTTGAAGACCACGGGCTGGTCGGGGTTCGGCAGGCTCGCGTTCTCGCGGGAGCTGGGGCTGAGGGTCTCTCGCCGGTGCCGGATGACTTTCCGCAGCAGGCCGGCGTGGGAGAGCTGCAGCAGAAGGGCCATAGAGGCAAAGCCCAGAAGCAGGCTTCGCATCCCCATGACAACCACCACTCTCTAGGACTCAGTTGGGTGAAAGACACTGGAGCAACTTACTACCAGTCCTTTAGCTGAAGACAATATCTTTGTACCCTGCAAAGCATAAGAACAGGAAATTAAGTTTAAATATGATCAGAAATTCAAATCCAATCACTAATCATTAAATCAATAACCCATAAGTGCATGATTACATGCTTAGTCTGTTTATTAAGACAGTGACTGCTTTTGCCCTTGTTAATCAGTATGAGTAAAAAGAAAACCCTGAAATACACTAGGGGGAATATGATAACAGCACACTGTCGCCCAATCCCTCCAAAAGCAATTAACTTTACACTGTTGCCTCAACAACTCAACGCATTATCTTGTTAGCATGACCCATTTCTAGTGCCCTCATCACAGCAAGGGACAGACAGTCAGAAGGCCACTGATGTCTCTCTCTTTCTCTCTCTCTTTCTCTCTCTCTCTCTCTCTCTCTTTCTCTTTTCCCCCTTTCTCTTTGTCAAAGGACAGACCCTGGCAGTGAAACGAGGTCTCGTGATGTCTGACCTTGCACTCAGCTCATTTTCCTCCTGTGTTTCTTGTGACAAAAGACTCGGAACCCACAGCAGGCAACACCTGGGCTGGAAGAACACCCCCCCCCCCCCCCTCTCCCCGCTAACCTGCCCCTGCTCCAGACAACAACCCAAGCTGACCATCTGCACAAGACCTTCCAGTGTGGCCGGGCCAAGGATCCAACTATTCCAAAAAGGTTCCAACAAAATACTGGCAAGATCAGCATTCTCTGACCACGCTGCTTCCACCAGCCAACACATTTCGATGGGCCACATGACCTATTTAACAAAGAGAAGTTTGGCTGCTTGTTTTTGTAACAGCCAGGAGACATGTTGTTTCTTTTAAGAGTTCTCCATGCTGGAACAGAAAGAGCTGGGGAAAATAGGCAGCCATAGAACACCTGATTTTTTTTTTCTTTGAAGTCTCTGTTCAGTGAAATATGTCAGTTACATAAAATGTAGATGTCTTTTTGTAGAAGGTCCAGAAAGACACTTGGCTATTACACCCATGATAACTCTGTATTGTAGAATTTGGAAGGCCCTAGTTAACAATGCTGATTTGAACATATTAATAATAATAATTAATTAATAATTTCACTAATTAAATGAATGACAGCTGTGTGTAATTAATTTATATACCTTACTGATAATTGATTATGCTACTAACAATTAAGGCTTTGTAACAAGTCCATTTACCATTAACCCATAACCCAAGCAACACCTAACCAACAACCCCCCCCCCCCCCCCCCCCCCCGCCCCACACACACACACCCTAATTGTATGAGGTTTTCATGGAGAGCATCATCACCATATCTCTAGCACCTGGGACCTGACCACACAAAGCCAGCACAAACAGACAATTAAAAGCCAGCAGTGACGGTGCACCATGGGGGTTATAAATCTCAGCCGGCCTCCGTGAGAGCCTCCAAGGCTGACGGTCAGTGACTCTGCCAGGTCATCTGCAGGTAATTTCCTGCGCTGGGACTGCGGGGACTTCTCAAACCAAACCCCCGGCTGGCTGACGTGTGATTAGCGGGGGCTTTGACAGATGAGCGGATGCAGGAGGGATCCCACGGCCTCTTCCACCCCCATCACCCGTCCCCCCTTCCCCCTCCTCCGCTCCTCTTGGCTCTACCCCCCCCCCCCCCCCTGCCCTCTGTCAGACAGACAGGGATGAACGCTCCCGTAATGGATGCGGCACAAGGGGTACTGAAGTGGCCGCCACTGCTGCTGTGGATGGGGACAGGGCTCTGGGAACACCCAGATCTGGAGTCTCAGGGGGGGCGGTGTTGAAGAGCAAACCAACCCCCCCCCATCCCCCACCCTCCCCTCTCTCCTCCCTCCTGAGTCGCCAGGCATCCCAAACTGGGGATTAAATCTGACAAAATAGCCAGAAAATTGCTTTGAGCCACTATGTGAGTTTTAGTTCTGGCCCAATGGCTGGCTTTTTCACTTTGCGGGCTGGCTTGTCTCCATGAGAATCTCACCAAAAAAAAAAAAGAGGGTTCAAGCACCATTTTGCGGAACCAGGGCCTGGTCTTTGTTCGGTCACTTAGAATAAACCCCCTGAACCCTCCAAACCGAGCAAAGTCATCACCAATCTGAATAAATCACCCAACAGAGCAGCGATGCCGAAATCAGCCCTGACGGAATCATTTAAAAGACAAAAAAAAAAAAGAAAAACAGAAACATATCTCTGATCCACTGGCCCACTCAGGGAAAGGCGATTTCAATATGCAAGAGGTGTGGGTGAGCAACAGCAGAGCACTAGACTGCCCCAACAGTGGCTCTTTCATCAGCCCGAAATCCCACAAAGCACCCCCGGTTTTTGGAGCCCTGTCAAGACATTGCTGCATCCAGGGCAATATGCTAATGAGGCTGGTTACTGGCACATTTAGATGGACTAGACACAATATGACTGAAGCTTTCTAATGCTCGGGGTTGTTTTTTTGTTTTTGTTTTCTTTTTAACTCACATTGTCGGGGCTCTCAGACTCACAGGCGAGCCAGTTGGCAGCCACACATCTGATGCGAGGAGAAACCTGCTGGCTCGCATATTTAGCACAAGCGATCTAAATTAGTCGCGTAGTTTTGTATGTGTGTGTCCTCCACTGCTGACTGCAGCAAGTAGCCTACGTTTATATAGCTGCCCCATACCGAGACCTGTGCTCAATTCTTTTATGAGATGTTAAATTTTGTCTGTCAGCAAGGTAATTCAGGCTGGGGCCAACTTGTGAATCAGAAAGTTTAACCAGTGAAAGATGTTATTAGGGAAAACATTACATGGGATGTTTGGTAAGCTTTGGAGCAGTGAAGCAATTAAACTTCCTGAGTTCTTTAAACAAGGCTTTTGACTTTGCTGTTGACTTTAAAACTCCATAATGTGTCCGTCACGGCAACACTGGCAGTTGCACATTTGTTCGTCTTGTTTCCGAACAGATAATGAATGAATCAAGATAACTAAATAAGAACCAAGAGTCAATCTTTTTTGTCCTGCAAATGCAATTATCCGTGGACCACTCGGTCTGTCACAACAGCCAATGAGCCAATTAGAAAACTTGTCAGACAGCTCTCGAAAAAGGGGAGGCTTAAACTGCCACTGGTCCTGTCACATGTACAAACTTGTCGATGGGAGAGGAAGGACCTTTGTCATCGGGGGCCATTTAATGAGGTGGGCCTTGTGCTTTCTTCCCTCAGACAAGGGGAACTTTGTCTGCCTGCTTCCCTGCATAGATTGCAGTCTCTGTGGTTTATTTGATGCGCTTATTGCACAAGTGGGAGGAGAATGCTTAGCCTCATTTTGTCTGCCTGTGAAGGTAAATGCCAAAGAGATAGCATACTGGAGTCTTAGAATTTGCATCTAAATGTTCTCGTCTCATACCTCAGCGACAGTGATTTTCAAGTCTTGGGCTCAGGAGACAACACCACCGTTTCTTGTTTATGATTCCTATTGTCAGTGATGACTTTTCCAGCATGTGTATTTTGAAATGTCCCACATCTAAGAGGCAAGATTTGCTTTGAATTGGCTCCGGAACATTCTTTCATGGCAGAGAAGAAGTTTTTCTGAAGACTTTTATGAAAGACGCAGACTTTTTACACATTTGTACACATCGTAAAATGATTGTTTTGAAAGGGATGAGTAGTACACATTGCCTAGAAACTCTTCAAATAAACTGTCATGTTTATATTAGCTTGTTTGTTTTTCAATTCCAGTCATTATTGTGAATCTATTTCTCTTTCTTCCACATTATGCAATCATTAGAATGGATCCACCATATTGTCATGGAATTAGCATGCAAAGAGGAGGAGCCATGATGTCTATTTCACAACCACAAACAACATGAATAATGGAACATGACAGCTCTCCCGACGCGCAAATACTGTAATATTCAATTAATGAGATCCCAGTATGCAAACAATATTGTAACACATTCGCTCTCTCTCTTTCTATCTCTCTCTCTCTCTCTCTCTCTCTCTCTCTCTCTCTCTCTTGCTCTCTGTCTGTCTGTCTCTCTGTCTCCCAGTAGAATTATCAAAGCTTGCCTAGTTTTGTAGGTCACCCATAACAGAAAAGCGTTTGCCTTCTCTGGGACACAGTCTTAATCTGGGTCGCCCAGCACTGCTGAATGAGCGGGCATTGTCTGGGGACTCTATTCACCTTGAGAGGTGCCATACAAATACTCCGGCAGTAACAGCAATGGCGCAAATGAAGTCAGTGGCAAAGAAGCAAGAAGAGCTCTGGCCAAATCTACAGAACAATACTGTATATATGTGCCACAGAAGTCCCCACTGGACCTGAGACAAGGCAGCATCCCTCAAAACCCTACAGTGACAAACACAGAGGACACTTGCCCTTTCTCATCATAGGATGTGCCATAGTGGAAGCTTTATGGTGGAGGTTGCTATTGACCAAAAAAAGGGGAAAAAACGAGATGATCTACAGATAAATCATCATTAAAGTGCTCCACAGGTAGAGGCGGGTCTACTTATCTCCATCTGCGAGTCGCGAGGTATCGACTGGCTAGCCTCCAAGGTCACCATCAGAGAGACGGAGCGCGCGAGAGAGAGAGAGAGTTGCTGAGGCCAGCACGGCGCTTTGAGGAGTCATAATCATCAAACACCAGAATGGACGTCTGCGACCACGGCGGCTCCATGCAGCCAGGCCCCGTCCACACGCGGCACAGGATCGATGGGTCAGCTAGCGACACTTGGTCATGTTATTGGATCGGCGGGGCGGGAAAAAAACAGGGTTTCTAAGTTATCACCCTCCAAGACAATACACACCGAGCAGTCAGGCAGTGTCTGCTGCAGAGCGCCTACGCTCAGTTATCCTCCCAGCCTCTATCTCCTGGCTGATCAATAGGAGATGGTATTGCGCTTTTGTCCATGCCAGTTCATCTTTTTTATGATCAGACAAAAAAAATAAAAATAAACTTTGACTCAAAAGCTTTGGGCTTCTGTTTTTCTTTCATAACCACAGGGACGAGGACATATTCATAGCACATGATCTGGCATGGTAACACTCGACTGCCCCCAAACAGGCCCTCCTCAGTCCACCCTCATGAATCTTCCCTTGGCTCCCCTGTTTTATTTGGCCGGCCTTCAGTTCAAAAGCAGCTCATGTATGGCCCCCGTTAGGGTTCAGCGATCAAACAAATGTCTCCAACGATTGAACCGAATGTTTTATTTCCATCATAAGGAGAACATGGAGAGCATCTGGGCAGCACAAAAGCTTCTCAAATGCCACTCAGCATGACACTTGACCTCGAATGTCATCCTTGGCATTTCACTTCAGTGGCAGCAGGTGCAAATCTTCCCAACACTACCTTTTCCTGTTTGACAGTGTAATGCTTTGCATGCCAATCATGCCAAGCAAATTGTTTAATTTCACTTATCCTAATGCATACCAAACGGAGGCCTGATTTCATTACAACTCCATGAGCTAAACACATTTTAACAGCTCTCTCATCTCAGATATTCAAATAGCATGAGTGACAGACTACACACAGAGTTTTTCTTCCTCATGATAAGGCAGGCATACGGTTACATAGAGAGGCAAAACGACAGGGCTTCTTTTTTTCCTACTGAAAAGGCCGGGTTCCGTGACAATTGAGCCCCATTTCTGGGTTCTGTAATGATGCTGGAGGATCTGATGGCACCGATAGAGAGTTAGTGTGTGTGGGGCCGATAAGGCTAACTGGGGGGTGTGGTGCGGGGAGGGAGGGGGTCTCTGATAGCTGCCCCCCCCCCCACCACTGCTTCCATGTGCGCTTGGGTACGCTGACATTGCTGCAGGTGATTCCCGCTGACTTGACCGGGGGAAAGTTGAAGTGTGTGGCATATGGCTCATGTGATACTCGGAGCTGGTGAGAAATCGAGAGAAAAAGAAAACCCTTTATATTATTCATGCCCTTCCAAACTAAAATGAATTGCGAAGTGTGCCGCTGTTTAAGTATTAAGTGACATAAGTGCTGAGTATGTGAGTATCTCCAGTTCGGTCCAGCTGGACACATTTGCTGTTCTCAGACTCGTTTTACACCCCGAACTCTGGTGACCTGGTGTTTATTAGTCTGACCTCAGCTGCCTTCACAACAGCCGTCTCATGTCTCCTCGCCTCTTTACAAGCGTCCCAACCAACTATTTCAGCACTCCATTGTAACAACAAAACCCTCCACACAAAGACCCCATTTCTCCTCTTTTTTGTCATTCGGTTGTTTTTTTGTTTGTTTGTTTTTTTTTACGACGTGGTCACCAACAATAAAAATGAAGTTTCAGGTTGCTTTTCTTTGGCTGCCATGTGCGGAGATGGCTCTGTGTAAGTATTCCGGTGAGCAACAAAGGCACATCCAGGCGAAGCTTGCTCACGTTACAAGCGCCGTCCAGCCCAGGTAATCAAATCTACCAGCCAGGTGAGCACGGTAGAGTGGCACCTAACACTCGCCCGGAGGGCTTTTGTTCCCCAGCATGCGCGCGCGTGTTGATTAGCAGTCTTTAAATGGCTGTTGGCGGCCACTGAGGACATGAATCCACTTTAGCCAGCATCTTGGAACCGGGGCCAATGCCTCAACGCTTGCCCTCGTGCCAGAGTAATGATCTATTCACCCGCCTTGCCTGCTTCAACACAGATGGGGGACAGTGATGCAATTTCATGTTTGTTTAGGCAAGGAAACTAGATATTAGTGATGGCAGACTAATTGAGCTTGGTTTTCTTTTCTCTCGTCTGGTTCTTTTCATGGAAAAGCTATCAGATGTGGTATGTGAAGCTACTGTGAGTTCTGGTACTCCTTGGCTTATGGTCTTTGCACCAAAGCAGTAAATCC